>NC_080055.1:28270032-28340032 GCF_026212465.1 Amaranthus tricolor
TGTCAGCTGAAGATGACTTTCAATAAGAAAGGAAGTTGTCCCACATCGGCTAAGGGATTTGTCAGCTGAAGATGACTTTCAATAACAAAGGAAGTTGTCCCACATCGGCTATGAAAGATACTAATAAAAGAAAAATCTTTTAAATCACTTCCACAGATCTCATACCAACTTACGCAGCCACGCCGTGAGCACAAAGCGAACTATTCTTTCGCCTTTTACTAAAGAATACCGTGTGCTTGCTGCATTAAGTGGCATACGTTTATTTTTGGAGGAAGCCTTTAATTAAGGTTAAATGGGTCAAATGACCTGAAATATATGAATTTAATGACCTAAAAAAAAAAGTAGGTTAAATGGGTCATTAGCAGGTTGATTCGATCTGATATAGATCAGGTCGGGGTTTCAATTTTTGACCCATTAATTAAATGGGTTAGGTTCAGGTTAAGGGTTCATTGACCCATTTATATATGATCCGAACCTGAAAATGACCCAACCCGACCTGTTTGACACCCCTATCTGCTATATCTGATAAAATAATCGGTAATTATTTTTTGTAAGTAAATGAGCATACATCAATTAAAAACCTGACTATATATTGACCCGATCAATAGTTATCCGTAACCGATAACTACTCGAAAAATAAAGCTCGAACCCGATCTGTACCCGAAAAAACCGAACCAATTAGTAATCGATGACAATTCGAGACCGATTGACACTCGACACGAACTTCAACCAACACCGAACTGATGCTAACCCGATAGCTTGAATAACCGATCTCTAACCGAACCGTGACTAACCGACTCGACCCGAGTGTGACCCGTTGTAACACATAGTCGAAAAATAACCGATCCGAAATGCAACCGAACCGAATAACACCCGTCCGAAACCGACCCGATCAACCGAATGAACACCTCTAAGTACGACATTTTGAAGGGGAAAAAAGGGGAAGTTGTAAAAAAAAAAAAAAAGAAAACTAACATTTGTTCGATTTGATAAAAATAAACTCAATTATTGTTTATTTTTAAATAAACCCACCTATTTGACATAATAGTTGAAAATAAACTTAATAATTGTTTATTTCGGATTCTTGACTTACAAAGAAATTTTGGAGATTGTTATAAACAAGTAGAGCTGTTCAAAACAAACTCGACCCGAAAATCCGACCCGGAATCGAAAATTATCCGACCCGAAAAAATGGAAGTTTTTTAGGTTTACCGAACCGCAATTACCCGAACCGATACTTCACTCGAACCGTTTGATAACCGAAAAGGGCAAAATCGAACTCGAACTGCAACCGAATTTTATAACCGACATATAAACCTTAACCGATGTTACCCGAACTGAACAGTGATCGATCCGAGTCAAATCCGACCAGAATTATGCACGTAACCGAATGTAACCTGACTAAAACCGATTAAGATCGAACTATTTTTAACCCGAACTGATACAAACCCGATCGATTATTAATCAAACTGTTTTTAACCCGAACTGATACAAACCCGAACCGATTGTAAATCGAACTGTTATAAATCCGAATCAAATTTTCACCTAATTTTAGCAAATTAAGACCAATTTCAATTTTCTAATAATACGGAAAAAGAAATAACACAAGTTCTATACAGAAGAGATTGCATACAGAATATATATGTATATATATATATATATATATATATATATATATATATATATATATATATATATATAAATATATATGTATATATATATATATATATATATATGTATATATATATATATATATATATATATATATATATATATATATATATATATATATATGTATATATATATATATATATACATGTATTTATATGTATATACATGTATATATATATATATACATATATATATATATATATATATATATATATATATATATATATATATATATATATATATATATATATATATATAAACTAATTGAAATAAATTGATCTGCCTAATATTAGGGCTGGCAAAAGCTGACCCGACCTGCTAACCTGATCTGAAACCGACTCGAAATTAGCGGGTTTGGGTTTAGATTTTTGACCCAATTAATTACATGGGTCAACCCGATCTGATCTGTTTATTAAATAGGTTAGGTTCAGGTTGAATATTTAAACCGGAAAAAAACCTGTTTAACCCATTTATTAAATTTAAGACGGATCAACATTTGCCAAATACTTCGTAAAACTAAGATAATACCAATTACCATGTATTGAGGGATTTGTCAGCTGAAGATGACTTTCAATAAGAAAGGAAGTTGTCAGTGGAATTTGTCAGCTGAAGATGACTTTCAATAACAAAGTAAGTTGTCCCACATCGGCTATGAAAGATACTAATAAAAGAAAAATCTTTTAAATCACTTCCACAGATCTCATACCAACTTACGCAGTCACGCCGTGAGCACAAATCGAACTATTCTTTTGCCTTTTACTAAAGAATACCGTGTGCTCG
Organism: Amaranthus tricolor; assembly: GCF_026212465.1. Taxonomy (NCBI): domain Eukaryota; kingdom Viridiplantae; phylum Streptophyta; class Magnoliopsida; order Caryophyllales; family Amaranthaceae; genus Amaranthus; species Amaranthus tricolor. The sequence goes on from NC_080055.1 coordinate 28,272,484, forward strand.
CTGCATTAAGTGGCATACGTTTATTTTTGGAGGAAGCCTTTAATTAAGGTTAAATGGGTCAAATGACCTGAAATATATGAATTTAATGACCTAAAAAAAAAAGTAGGTTAAATTGGTCATTAGCAGGTTGATCTGATCTGCTACAGATCAGGTCGGGGTTTCAATTTTTGACCCATTAATTAATTGGGTCAGGTTCAGGTTAATGGTTTATTGAACCATTTTTATATGATCCGAACCTGAAAATGACCCAACCCGACCTGTTTGACACCCTTATCTGTTATATCTGATAAAACAATCGGTAATTATTTTTTGTAAGTAAATGAGCATACATCAATTAAAAACCTGACTATTAACTTATTTCGATATTGACCCGATCAATAGTTATCCGTAACCGATAACTACTCGAAAAATAAAGCTCGAACCCGATCTGTACCCGAAAAAACCGAACCAATTAGTAATCGATGACAACCCGAGACCGATTGACACTCGACACGAACTTCAACCGACAACGAACTGATGCTAACCCGATAGCTTGAATAACCGATCTCTAACCGAACCGTGACTAACCGACTCGACCCGAGTGTGACCCGTTGTAACACACAGCCGAAAAATAACCGATCCGAAATGCAACCGAACCGAATAACATCCGTCCGAAACCGACCCGATCAACCGAATGAACACCTCTGTATATACTCTAACACGCCCCTTCACTTAAGAGCCCTTTGAGCTAAAAGTGTGGATGCAGCATAAGTTCTCCTCATACCTGACATTAAACATTCCACTTTAAAATGAGGGGTGGTTGAGATTTGAACCCATGACCTCTTGTCACGCTGGCTTCTGATTCAATGTTAAAGAAACCAACTCAACCAAAAACTTAAAACTGATGATTGATACCCCAGCATATGTTATATACTCTAACACTTTAAACTCATACATGTAATTTCTTTTTGGAATGCATACAGGTGAGTTTTACTAGGTGTAGATAATGTAATGTTTTGAATAGAATTGTCACTAGTTAATTGTATTGAATGTATGTCACCTTCAATTGAACAAGGATGGTAAGATAGAAACATCAAAGAATGAGCAATGTGCAAAGGCCTACAAGAATTTGTATTTACCTTTTAAGTAGTTGTGTTTGTATGTATGTCACAGGTAAAAAACAGCATCAAAAGATGCTCGAGTATGCCGAGAGATCAGTCGTAGACCAGAAAATTTCAGCTCAGATTTTCACATTTCGACAAATGGCTATGGCGACAAACAACTTCTGTATCGAAAACCTCGTGGGTGAAGGTGGATTCGGGAGGGTATACAAAGGGTACATCGAGGGTATAGACAAGGTATTATATCGAAAATGAAGTTTCGATCTTTTTTTTAAGTTTGTTTTCTTAATTTTTTTTTTGTTTCAATCAGATGGTGGCTGTGAAGCAACTTGACAGGAATGGAATGCAAGGAAACAGAGAATTTCTTTCTGAAGTTTTCATGCTCAGCCTTGTCGATCACCCAAATCTGGTCGATCTGATTGGATATTGTGCTGATGGAGATCAAAGAATCTTGGTTTATGAGTACATGGCTGGTGGCTCATTGGAAGATCATCTTTTAGGTAAACATATTTGGAGATTAGGCCTATGATCTTGCATGTATTCATGATCAAAACCCGACCTTGAAACATAGGGAGAGTCTAGCTCGAGTATGGCCAGAGTCATATGATTAAAAACCCGATTAATACTAAAGTGTGTTATATATAACACAAAAGTATGGCAGTAGGATTGATTCAGTACACATGCGAGTATAGGGCCCACCTTATATTAGTATCCTGGATTCGCCCGTGGTCTGATGACATATTGACAGTTGAAGAACACGATCCAGTCCTGTTTCAACTGATAAAGATTAAACTTGTTCAATATTTGTGCCAAATCTAAACACTATTATTGTTGGCCTTTTCTAGCCTTTGATGATGTTCATCAAGAATGTTCCTTAGAAACTACATTTTTTTCTGTGCAATTTCTAGATCTTCCACCAGAGGCGAAACCATTGGATTGGTTTACTAGGATGAAGATAGCAAGGGGCGCTGCAAAAGGGCTCGAGTACTTACACGAGACTAGCAAGCCACCAGTGATCTATCGTGATTTCAAGGCATCAAACATACTATTAAACGAAGAATTTAATCCTAAACTCTCTGATTTCGGACTTGCTAGGATAGGTCCAACCGGAGAAAAGGACCATGTATCAACTAGAGTCATGGGTACCTACGGATATTGTGCACCCGAGTATGCGATGACTGGTCAGCTTACCACAAAATCCGATGTTTATAGCTTTGGAGTTGTATTCCTTGAGCTTATCTCAGGGAGGAGAGCAATTGATACTACTAAACCAACTTCTGAACAGAACTTGGTTAGTTGGGTAAGTCACAACTTCCAAATCTTACAAAAAAATTCCTTGCATTGTTTTGATTTTTCTTGGGGCTGAATCGAATATTCTAAATTTTTGGATCGAACTGCAAATTTCCTCGATAAGTCTCCGTATTTGATGTGCATATTCCCCCTATCCCTATGCACACATCATACTCCTTGTTTTTCGACATGTAAGGTGTAACACGAAATTTTATCATGCAGGCTAAACCACTATTCAAGGATAGGAAGATGTTCAAAACAATGGCGGATCCATTGCTAGAAGAAAAGTATCCTGTCAAAGGCTTGTATCAAGCCCTTGCAGTCGCAGCTATATGTCTTCAAGAAGAAGCTAGCACACGACCTCTAATAAGCGATGTTGTAACTGCTCTCGAGTTCCTTGCATCACCCGAAGATGACCTTGGAAACCTTAGATCAAATTCACTCGTCATAAAAGTTGTCGAGGAAGTAGACAGAGAGAGCGACCAAGAGAAACAACAACAACAAGACTTAGACAACGAAGGACATGCACACGAAAATAAAGAGGAAAATCAACATGAGTACATAGTACAAGAAGATTCATGACTCGAAATCACACTTTGATGCTCAAAGGACATGAATCCTCCTTCAGTTAAACTGGTCACCCTCCTACATCTAATAATTCTGTGAGATAATTTTCTGAGACGTAGATTTTAGACCATCCATCTCTTTGTATTTATGAAAGAGCTAGTGTTTGTAGATTGTGGCTAAAATTTCTTTCGCAGTGACCAGAAATTAAAATTCAAGGTCAAATTATTCCCTTTGCGAGGGACTTGTTTTTTAAGCTCCCTACCGGAATCAAGAACACTTGTTGAAAAGGCCAAACAGAAACAAATTCTTTATTATCACAATGATATGATTGTATACATATAATTCTCGAAACCCCGCCTTAGGGGAAGCCATTTGACATTGAAGGCTGAAAACAAGGTGCTCATATGTCAAACTTCAAATAAAAAAACTGTTGTTTTGATGTAGTTGCTTCAAAGAGGTGAGATCAAATTTGGGCACATATTCATGCTATGAATAGTATACAAATCGGTGTCGGGTGTTGATTTCATCGATTAAATAAATTTATCATACGAGATTAAAATCAAGCTAGGAAATGCGTAAAGGAGTCCACTCCACAGTCCAAACTTCATAAACAAATTCCAATCCGTACCTTCCTCCATCGGCTCTCATGATCAAGGCTTGGCTAGCTCAAGAAATCCCCAAGAAAGGACCTTAGGCTAGCTAAGTCCATTAACGAGAGGGAGTGATGATTCTAAACCATGTAAAAATCCCAAAAACTCGTAAACAACAAATTCATCATAAGAATCATCCTTTGTAACAGATGATAAAGCCAATTCAAGCAATGATCATCTAAAGCATCTAACACTAATTAATAAGATTACTTGCACATTGTGATGTGAATTAAAGTACTAATCAGATATTAGTATCAGCCTTAAGGTTTTTATGACCAAACCCATCAAACTTCTTGTTTTCTAAAACATCTACAACAGAACACATAATGGGCGGAAAAATTCTGTTATTACTTGTTATTATTACTGTTGCTGCTACTGCTGCTATTGCTCCGCTTCGTTCTCCAACTCATGCTCAACAATGACCCCAACGAAGCTGTGTTTGCTCGACTAGTTTGAAAACTAGCTGCACTACTAGTGTTGCCTACATCGAGTTTCTTAGAGGCTTCGCTATGATCTAACTCGAGCCTTCGAAAATACTCGATCTCCTTCCTAACTAGTGATCCCACCGTGCCTCTAGTGCCTATTGCTAATGGAGCTGCTGTGCCCATTTTTTCTGTGATGAGTATGTTGTTTAAGGACTTGAGGTTAAGGAACTTCCTTTATAAAACATAGTTCTACAAATTGGTGTGTTTTTTGGTGTTAAAGTAGCTCAGTTTTTGTGGGGAAGGCTTGTAAATTAAGCACCGTATGATGGCTGCTGAGTCTTTTTCTTTGTGGGAGGATTGCTTTCGGTTACAGGCATCTCTGATCCTTTGCTTTATAGACTAGTTCATGTATGCTTTGACAACAAACCAACTTTAACTAAAAGCTTAAGCATAATAGTTGTAGCACCAATATATGTTATATACTTTAACACACCTCCTCATACAAGAGTCCTTTGAGTTAGGAGTATGGATAAAATTTCAATCGAAATCTTGATAATTAACATAGACAATATGTATACAGTCATTGACTTGAAGCTAAAATATGAAATTTTAAAAATATATAGCTCCAGGCAATTATATTGTTTTTTTAAATTCCTGGGCAAGGATTGCTTAAGAGAAACCTTACATGTTACAATCTTATGCCGGCATGATCTCATATCGATAAAATCATGTTAAATGATAATTAATCAACAATTATCATCCAACTAAAAGCTCCATATTAATATTAAGGTAAAGCTGATAATCGACAAGTACATGTCATCATCTCAAAAGAAATACCCTTCAATTTCAGACTTATGACCCTAATTTGAGGAATATACAATCGAATAATTGATCATAGTTTCTATGAGCAGGATACATTGGGTATAATGATAATTTATGATACAATCGAGTAATTCTAGTAGAACACTTTAATGCTTCCTCACTCAAAGGCTAAGTCAAATACATCCAAGGCATTAACCTTTTCTTTTCTTGTTTTTCATCTAGTAATCTTCATTTAAAATTCAACAAACCAATAAAATTTAAGGGAAATTGATAGAAAAATAGTTGTACCCGTGGCAGAGGACATCAAAATGAAGTAATACAACACTTGAACAAAAGCGAATACTGTTGTTTACCTGTAATTCTCTATAAAATGCTCAAAATTTACATTCAACAATAATTTCTCTTGATTTCGATGGACAGATAAAATACACATTTGTATTGGGGTAATGGACTAGCCTCATACCTTATTCTCAGTTTATGAAATGGATCTATTACTCATTGCTTTTTAAACCCCCTAACCTTTAATTATAAACCTTTTATTATGGTTTCGTACGACTATACAAACAGATGTAATGATTTAACTAAACAATTAGGAAATACTACTTGGAAGATGGCATGAATACCTCAACTTCCGATGTGAGGCAAGTGCAGTTTCTAGGGCACTTTGTACAGTTGCTCCTTCCCTAAACAATGCTTCATATAAGTGACATACAAAGAGAGACAACTCTTCCTCCTCATGGTCACTAAAGGCCTTGGGTGAATCCGTGTTTTTCTCGAGGTCGCTATCTTCCCAGTCACTTGTAGGACTCAATGCCTCGGGTGGTTCTTCCTCTTCTGCTTCTTCCTCCCCAAGTTCAAACTTTCCGTTCTCGAGAAAATCGAAATCACCAGACCCAGGCAAAGTTGCTGATTGCGTATGATGAGGTTCCCCAGATGGACATATAACAGCTTTTGCGCCTGAGTCTAGTAAGGCCTTAATTAATGGCTTAACCAACCCATATCTTCCTGTGCTGATTACAATTCGGTCTCTCCAGGCTCCCACCTGAGAAACATGGTACAAGACATTATTGGACCAGGATGTGTAACAGAAAAAAAAAACAAGGGACTAAGAATACAACAATGCCAAAGGTTTAATTCAACATATGGGGTCGGCTACATGATACAAAACACATCAACATGAGAGATAGGTGAAAGCAAATGTTAATAGATTATACATTATTCAGTTTTTGTTCGAATGAAGGGTTTAACTCCTGAGAATGACTCCGAAAAAGATCCTTAGATACTACAATCACACACTCTTCACTGCACTATAGACGAGTAAAAATAAGTCGAAGAACAATCTGTTTAATCCCCAAATATTCAGGTAGAAATATTTTTCCCCCAGGACCCAGCCATATCAATGGTACAATACCTTGACAATAAAAGTCCAAGGGTCATGCTTGCTCCTTTCAGCACTAAGATTGGCTACAATACCCTATCATAATTCTCATAGCATACTTTTCTCTTGCTTTAACTTTAACTCGAAGATTACATTTTTTAAAAGAATTTTCATCTTTGCAATATCTTGGCTAGTTTACAATTTACAATATACTTCTATTTGAACAGCAAACAAAATAAATAGATAATTCTTCAATGACCTAACTTGGATTTAGGCTTTTTGTACAGCGGGAAAAACAAACAATAGTACGTGCACGGTGCACCTAGACCTAGCTATATCACAATGAAATAGAATTAAATTAATAAAAACGGAAGGAAAAAGGAAATTTTGATCTGAATAATAGAGGCTAGTTTAAACTAGAAAGAAGTTGAATTAGGCTACTAAGCTCATCAAGCTTAAATAAGCATCCGGCTATGATTCTCTATAACTTGTTTATAAAGTCAGAAAAAAATAAAAGAAAACAAATACCAATAATATCACCTAACCAACAACCTACAAATCACCAAACCCCGTGTCTGTCTATGCAAACTGCTTATGCATACAACAGTGTATGTTCATGTTCTTATCTTCATATGATCTGCATACGTGTAGAACATTACTCTAAATCAAAATGGGCAAGAGCTTCAAATTCCAAAGAACCCAGTTGTTAAGTTTTGATCACTGATCATTTACTATTACCAGGAAAGCACCCTAATCCTATCTCTAAATCAAATGTATGGGAAATGTGGTCAAAAACTGATCATCTCTTATTTCTCCAGGAATACTATGCTTTATACTCAGAAATAAAATCTCTTCATCACATTCTTCTATTAAGTTCCACTAGAGAACCACCTCAAACAAAAAATTTCTTCTTCACTTCAATTAATCAAGAAAAAATACCACTCATATAGGGGAAAACTTATGAAGAGCTTTTCTAACCAAGGAGGCATCTCATGTCTTGTTATGTTTGAGAATATGACAGCCGAGTGAATGAATCTTATTTGATAACACCAAGCTTCTACACCGGAAACTCTTGAGTCTTCTAAGAAAATGAAGCAAGGGGGAAGATGTTATCTAGTTCATCACTTTGATGTTTAAAATGCCATTCCAAAATTTTAATTTTGTAGGAAAACTTGTGAAATCAAGAGAGAATCACAAAAACCTAAGGGAACACTCGAGGATGAGGGATATATACTTTTTGATAATCTTTATAGCTTCCAGTTAGGCATCCCTTTCCTAATTTGATAATGTTGTTTCTCTTCTAAACACATGACACTTTTCTGAGACGTCGCAGAGCAAATTTCTGACAAACACTGACATGCATACAAGAATAAAATTATCCCATCAACAAATAGGATTATAGAAATAAACTTCGTTCTATGTCTTCAAGAGTTGAAGAATTATTTTATAGGACATTGTTGTGAGAATCAAATTCATCAATACTATAAGTGTACATACCATCCACCGAACATCCTCAGCCACCAGATGCATGGATGGAACAGTCCTCCTAAACATATATGCTCCAATTTCACGGTCATCTTCCATAACCTTCAAAGTCAAAAGAACTGATGAGTCTGCAACTTAAAAGAAATGGATTTGCAACAAAAACTAAAAGCCAAAACCGTACCTGAGTTTGGCGTCCTATGTACCGATGGACTACACAACCAATTTGGAAATAGGGCTTATACGCTACCAAGTCTGCAATGGTTGAGATGGAGTTGAGTTTTGACATCTCCTTTCTACCCTGAACAGTCGATAAAAAACTGAAACGAACACTCTGTAGAAACTTGTCCGCAAGCTCCCCAGGTTCAGCAACCACAAATACATCATTCTGCCAACTACATTTTTATTTATCAGGATGTCAATCTCTTGTCAAGCAAGAACATAAAATAAAAGCTGAATAGGATTAGACTAAGGAGAAAGCAGACTACATAAGTAGGTCAAAGACATCAACCTCAAAATAGCACCCGTTGTGTCACTTTGGAGTGCTAAATGGACAATGCCCACTTGCGGTGCACTCTTCAGCCTATTTAGTAATGACTGCACAGGCAATGAGAGTTGTCTGGGTCCTGGCGAAGATTTTGGAGGTGAACTCGATCTTAAAGGTTGATGGCCATCCAAGCTCAAAGGGGGCACTAACTCGATGCGTCCAATCCTCTGAGCAACATCTGGACTATACAACAATGGGCTTGATGGAAAGCTTCCAGTAAACATAGGTGAAGTAAATGGTGAGGCTTTTGAGGTACCAGCTATAGCCTTAGGAGAATTCGAAACTCCTTTAACAGTCGAAAATCTTACTCCGCTACGGGAACAAAATGTTTCAAGTGCCTTCGTATGATGCACAATTCTTCCTGAATCTGGATTATTAGAAGCTTCCACAAGAAGTACATTACGCCTCCATCCCAAGGAAGGGCTATTATCTTCTAGAAATGCAAAAACAACATAACATTGTTAGCAGTACATTACGGGATAATGGAATAAAAAAGTGAATCGCGGCTAATGCAATGTGAGTTTCTGAAAAAAAAAATCACATAAGGTGTGTTTTTAACTTATAATTGCATTTTTATTGTTTAACTACTATTATTATCCGGTAATATGCCCACTGCTATAATAATCATGTAATTAATTAACTTATTAGTTTTTTTGAAGTTATTTAACTAAATGAGTAACTATAAGTTAAGTGATATATAATATTGAAGTTAAAGGTTATCAATGAAATTTTACGGGGAGACAAATAACGTTGTAACGGTGAAATAACGGATGTTACACGTTACGTAACGGTCAACACAACGTTTTAATCGTGAAAACTCATGCACTGTTATATAACTATATAACAGGATTTGAAGTCGCGTCAACTCTCAACCACGTTACAAACAGACATTACGGACGGGGAGTTTTTTATTCAGTGGTTAATAGACATTTACTCCTTTTAAAGATACCTTTCCAATGCATAGATAAAAGAGAATTACTTCCTTTATATGTGTGTCAGTATAATGGAGAAGCTTAAAGAAAAAAAATACAGACCATGCAGAAAAAAATCAGTGTTAGAGTATTTACACCAGAATAATAGCTCAGAACTAGTACCATTAGCTGACTTTGGCTTGGATGAATTTTGAGATTTTATGCCATCTGACCATCTTTCATCTTGTTGGTATGGCAACATAAGCCTCTGACAAACACTTCTGAATGCCTCAGAATTATGCTTGATATACTCCTCTGCAGCACTTTCCAACCTCAACCAACCCGCAGGGTCCGTTTCATCCAGGTCCATATCACATCGGTCATCCACTATAAGGGAGTACAGCACAAAGAAGACTATAATAAAACAAAGGGACATAAAATGCATCTCAAATATTATTGACAATGCAAGTCACTCAAAGTTCTAACCAGGATTAAACCGAAAGTAGTGAATATCAGGAAGCAACGGTAGCAGCGTACTTAAAGCTTCCTCAACTCGTTCCACCGAACAAGCGCTCTCGATTAGCACAGGAACCGTGTCCAAAATTGCCCATCCACCCTTCCTGACCTGTAATATTAATTCGTCAACAAGAATTTTTCATTCCACTTGATACTTCACATTCCTATTGAAAATTAGACTAATATTGAGGTGTTAATGAGCTAGGGTAGTTCGCACACTACTTGAGCTTTGCTCAAGTGTGCTCGACTCGAGTCCGGCTCAAGATCTTAATAAGCCAAGCCGACTTTGCGTAGGCTCAATTCGAAAAACCAATGAACATTGAATAGGCTCAACTTCAAATTACAATTTTCATAAAGCTATATTTGATTTTAGATATAATTTCAAGTTATCACTAAATTCAAAGATTTTCATGATTAAACTCCACATTTCCCGTAAAAGGGAAAAAAAAAGAATATCAGTATTAGTCCTCACAACAAAGTGGAGCTTTGTTGATTATTTTTTACAAAAATTATTTATGAAAATTCTAAAAATCAATTATTTGAGTTCAAACACAAGCTCAAATAGAGCCTTGATCCGAGTCAACCATGTAGTTTAGTTTATCGACTCAAGTCAAGCCTAAATTTTTGAACTCATTGAACATTGAGTTTGAGCCAAGGCAAACTTGAACGTTTTTCGAGCAACCTCAGTCTTGGTACTAACATCATATTGGTACTAACATCTTCAAAAGTTACATGTCTTATACTACCCTTCAAAAAAAAATATTCAAAAAAATGTACAACCTTTGTTGGAACAGAGCCGCATCCAATAGAAACCAAACAATCAATTTTAGTGTCAGGCCACAAAAGCTGAGCTTCCCGTATAGCAAAAATGGTAGGGTTATTTGCTACAATTGCACCATCTTGCCAGCGATTGACACCTACTTGAGACAAGGAATATCATGATCACGAGAAAGTAAGAAAAGAAAATATGAGAAATAAACAAGACAAAAAATTAGACACCACACCAATTTACCATCTGAAAAATCATCTAAATAATACGGTGCAGCAGATGAAGCTCTAATAGCTTGCCAGACCATGTGTTTACAACTCCCAATAAATGCATTATGCTTGTATCCAATTTCAGCACTTGTCATCTCACCACCTGATAAGCTGATTGCAGAACTTTCTGAAGGAGACAGGTACATTTCTGGAGTTCCAGCTGGATACTGAAAATCAATTTAAAACATATATTGGGTAAAAGAGTTGAATAGAAACTGTATAATAAAGAAACACACACCACACAAGAAAAATTTACAAATTCTTTCAATAAATTAAGAAATTTGAAACTATAAGCTTATAATAACAAGAAACAAACACCTCCGAAAAGAATTTTGATAAAAGCCACTTAACTGTTAAATTTAAAATTTCATTTGCAAAACACCCCATTTAAGTTGAAAAAACAAAATATTTCACCAATTATGGGAAAATAATAAATTAAAAAAGGTAAGCTGCTTTCAATATGAGAAACATAAAAAAGGTGGTTATTGGAAACTTTTCCTTCAAATTATGTGCAATTTCCAGCAAGTGTTATGACTAGTTAAAGCAAGAGTAGAAGAATAAAACTGCAACCTGGTAATTCCGAAATACAAAAGGCTGCGCAGGAACTACACTAACAAGAGTTGACACGACAAAAACTTTAGGTATTCTCTTTACAGCAGAATCTATTAGGAGGTCTCCATCTTCGTCAGCACACATCTCTTTCAACAGTCTCTCAAACTGATCGGCACTGTGCTGCAAGAGACAATAAATAGCATTTTATTTTGAACAAAAGATCAAGTAATTTTACAAGGATAATTGTGGGAAAAAACAAGAAATTCAAAGCATTCATACTTTTGCTCCATATACAGCGACTCTGAACCTCTGAGATGAGCTTTTGTACAACTGATCTAGCTTCTCCCTCCAACTTGCTACCTCATTGTCTTTGGAGACAGGTTCAGTGAAGACAAGTTTGCCTGATCAAGTAATTGAGACCAATTCAAGGTTCAAAACCAAAAGTTATGGATATATAGGCAAACACTTGAGGGAACACTGGAACAGTATAGCAACTTATATTAGTTTCTACACTCACCAAGTTTCTTGTATATTTCCTCACACTTATCCAGAGTCATTGACTTAATACCAAGAGCCACCGCTAGCATACCACCTGTTGACGTACCACATATGAGGTCAAACATTTCATGTATTGGTTTCCCTGCCCCCTTCTCCAATTCTTTCAAAATTTTCACAGTCGCAAGGCCTTTCATTCCACCTCCATCCATTGTGAGGATCCGAAGCCCTTGCCTTGCTACTGGTCGACCTTTGACTGCACGCCGTAGAATTTCATTCTCTCCTAAATCAAATAGCAGGAAAGAATCAGTGCCCTGAACAGAAAAGGCAGAAGAAGAATACTATATCTTATAACTAACCAAGAATCGCCAATGCTCGAGCAGCAGCTTTATTAACCCGTAGCTCAGCTGTGGACGTCAAGTGCATAAGAAGTTCACGCAAACTTTCAGAAGTAACTAGCTTTTGTCGATTCTCCAAACAGAAAGCCAAATTTCCAACCACTAATAATGCTAATCTTTGGACCTAAAATATAAATTATCAGCTTTCAGATAAAGCCTTTAGGATGGTTCAATTAAACTACTGTATTTCTTATACATTACCTCTCGATTCTTATGAGCACATAACATTTTTAGGGATTTCAAAACATCCTTGGAGAATATCTTCTGAGCTACAGCATCAGATGCAAAAGCAAGGTGTTCCACAACTTGCAACACAGAAATTAGTTCCTTCTCCACATCTGATTTGAGAACAGCTTCAATGGGCTTCATAATGTCACATTTCATCAAAAGCATCGCAACAGACACATCCGCAGCTAGAGATGATAGAGCAAAGCATGCTTGTTCTACCTACCCAAACGAAACAAGATTTAGCTAATATATGAAAATGATACAGTAAGAGAAAATATGACCACTACCAAACATACCACATGATGGTTGTCAGTGCTAATCATACTAATGAGCTGCCGCACAGCATTCTCATCTTTTCCAACAAACACACGATTATCCTGGTCCTGCATAATTTTTGCCATTGCAGATGCCAGCAGAGGATGTCGGCAAGAGGAAAAGCGGAATACAAGAGAGAAAAAGGCACTAAGCCTATGTCTAGAAGCACCAAAGTAAGATGTAGCCTCATTCTGTAATTTTTAAGTTACCAATTAGAGGAGATAAGCACACTCATCTAAGTATCAAAGAACTTGCACTAAAAAATGGCACAGACTTCTTCAGTACCTCAATTTGAACATTCACAGATCTCAAATTTTCATCAGCAACAATCCTGACATTGGCAACAGATAAGTGTCGCAATTTTTGTAGCGGCAAAATTTCAGGAAGGAATTCAAGAGGATTTCCAAACAATCTTAAAACACACAATTCAGCCATAGCTCTGCCAAATATCGAAAACAACATTAATTTTCGAGCAGCTAACACTGACATTTTTACAGGAAGACATCAAGGGATATGGTTCCACAGTAAATAGACACTATTAAAAGGAGAAAAAACCTGAAATCTAACAATGGGCGGACCAGTTTGTTGTGTTCCAGTGAAAGCTCCACTAATCCAACACACTGGCTTAGTTCACCTGCAACCGAAATCCATAAATCAATAGAATGAGTAATTAATAGCAACATCTAAACTTACTAGAAGCTCAGGCACTCATGAAGTGTTTGATCATTAACATGCATGTGAAGATACAGCACTTGCCTGGAACTGAAACCAGCAAATTATCATCAGCTCTTAGCAGTTTCAAATTTTTGAGTAGACGAACTTCAGGAGGCAATACTGATAGCTTATTGTTATTCAAGTATAGCTTCTCAAGTAATGGAAGTTTAGTTACTTCAATTGGCAACACCTATTAGTTGCACAGGAAAATTGTATCACAAAGCTGCCAAACTCGGCTAGAACAGCATAGTATAAAATCAAAATTGAAAATTTTCTGAAAACTTCAATATTATAAAAGATTCATATGGTTGGTTACAAAAGCAGCAGTTGAAACTAAAATTTTGTCATGTCAGTTTCAATGTTCATTGCCCTATTTTAAAATCCTTAAGGTTCTTTCTAAGTGAGAGTATTATTAGGTACAGTTGTGGTTACAAGAGACTATTAGATTAGAATTGTTGTCCTACTTTCTTCACCTACACAATACAATTAATGTATTATTTATTAACCATGAAAATTATCATTGGTCCTTAATCTCTTATCACTTATGACTGATATCACCATAACAAAGACCATGGTTAATTCACATATATTTTGATATATGTAGAACACAAAATCAGCAGTGAGTGTCTTTTTGTGTGTGTGATGACATTATTATGAACTCTTATCTATTTGGTGGTTGGATTTTCTCTAACATTGAATATTTCTATCATTTTACTGTCATTTTCTCTGCATTTCCAGAATCTACCTAAAAAATTTGATACTTTAAATGATCCTCTATTACTCTGTACCTCTGGCTCTGAGAAGCTAGAAGTTCAATTAACTAATACAGAAAAATTTTCCATTGCAAAGTTCACGACAGAGATTTCAGGCAAAAATGACTAACTAATGAGCACTACATATACTAAGTAGACACTTAATTTATTAACTTGAACACTGTATTTCACAATAAACAAAGTGTTCCCAAATTATCCGACCATCAAGTGAAAGAACTGGACAGTATCATTATTACTTCTAACCATGACCCCCCTTTTATACTGCACAGCACCAGGTACGGATTTTCTACAAATCCTTTACCGCCACATCCATACCATATTTCAGGGTACACAGACAAACAACCACAATATTATCAGCCTTATTTACTTCATGATGAGATCCTCTATCACAATTCCATGACAAGCTGTAGTACACTGTCACTTTGGCCCTTAGTCAAATAGGAGCACTTCATAAAGGACAATATTTCACATTAATTGCCTATTGATCAAGTGAGAGTTCAAGAATTCATAACCAGTTCATCCATTCACCTTGCCACCACACATGGACATGCATACAGCAGTACAGTTTGCACATACTAACATCTGCAGGAATTGATAACTTTACCATGGGTTGCAATTATGATTAAAAAAACCATCTAAATACTCAATTCACAATTCCACAAAAACTAGTTTTAATTGACACATAGAACAATCATCAAACATTCAAAAAAGTATTCCTAATTAACTAGCTCACTGACAATTCAACAACAAAATGGTAGCAGAATTAAGTGTTAAATTGGTTGACATAGGAAGTGAATTTCTATGAGATGTTTCAATTCATAGGGACTTACTTCCTTTGTCAAATTCCAACGAAATTCCTTTATTCGTTTTGCTAAACACTGGAATTTGCAAATGACACATAACTTAGCACTATCAACACCCCTTCCCCTTGGTGATTGATTTTCTACGTTATGTGGAAATTCCTATAACTCACTCGAAAAATATCAATCCAACAACTGTGCAAACATGCAATTAGCAGAAATTTAGAGGGAATTAGAAGGCAATCAAACAATCTCTAACAACTACGAATCTATTAACATCCCGTAAAAAAGAGAGAATAAAACTACTTACAGAGATACCACAACCAGAGAGACTCAGAGCAGTGACACTATTCCAATGCTCAGTAAAACTCAACCCTCCCTCAACACCAACACCCGAAGCCACCGCAGTAGCCGCTACCTTAGAATTCAACAACCTCGTCAAAACACCAATGCCATCACTCTGCTGACCAGAACCGGAAGCTTTAACCAATGTAATCGCTCGTAACGGCTCTCTTCGCCGAACAACCTTCATCGACATGAAAACTCCAGCACCATTATCTCTCTCAGCTAAATCAACAACAACGGTATCTTCTGGTGGCGGCATCTCCATCATTAATTTAGACTGTAACCTCAATGCAACTTGATCCTCATCGTCTCCCGCTGTCCACTCCATTTCCACAATCTTCTTCTCAATATCACCGCCGCCGCCATTATTGACGACGACGATCGAATCTTTATCTTCTTCAGTCTCGTCTTCATCTTCTGCTTCTACGCCAAAATGAAGTCGCAAATGGAAGATTTCTGATGGTCTCTTCCACCCTAATCCCCATGACATTCCGATCAATCACTGCTCTGATCGCGAAAAAAGGTTGAGCTTGATCAAAATTAGGGTTTAATGATATAGAAAAGAGAGTATTCTAGAAGAATTCCGCAAATACTGATCGGGAAAATGAATGGATTGAAGAGGAAGTAAAGGTTTGTTGATGTATTTATAGGAGTTATGCATAAAGAGATGATCTTTTATGTAAATTGTCAAATCATAATCAAAGTGAATACTTAGTTTATTAATGTCATCTTTTTTGAATTTTTGAAGGTTTCAGAGTTTTAACACTTTTGGCGTCTTCGTTACACTGGTCAACTAAATGAGGAGGACATTTGGTATAGAAAAACCATTCAATGAGAATTATTTTATTTTTCCTAAACTATGCTTAAAAATAAAATCAATCTTATAAAAGTTCTGTATTGGATCCTCTCTAGTAAAAAAAAGTTAATAGAGTATTTTAAACTTTTACACAATTATTTACGTAATGGCCATGACGAAACTATTATAATCACTAATAGTATTGGAGATTTTGTTATTAATAAATCGCCAATATGTTTCATTGGAATGATTATCGACTAAAACATGTATCGCAATTATTATTGGCACATATACAACCATTTTAATGAAATGATGAAAATCGCCAATAATGTTTATCGGTTTTTCATAATTATTTTATATGTTGGAAATTTTAAACAGACTCGATAATAATTATAAAAATTTTTTTAAAATTATAAAGTGATCTAAATTTCAAATTTTTTTTTTTGAATATTAGTAGATGATTAAATAATAGAGTATGTGTTCTTTCTTTTTTCAAAATTATTTAAGTATCATATATAGATCTCTTTTCAATGAATCTATCATACCTATTTAATAGACAAAGTTAGAACCATTGACCTAATCCATGTATGACTACCCATATATCATACCTATTCATACCTGCCACTTAAAATTTAATTATAGTTCAATCTAGATTTCTAGACAACAACCAAAGTCAAGATGCCCAAATCTTGATTAAGTAGACTATACTACGATTACATTACGAGACGAGCATATCAACTCTTTTGGATTATAGGATAGGCAATAAGAAGGTGAGATTTAATCTCAAGATACAGGATATGAATATTTACGACACTAAATATGGTTGTATGGGTGAAATAAAATAAGGTGGTATGCGTTTGAGTATAGAAGGGATACAAAAACATACTTCAATATAGAATAGATACGGAACACGATCATCTACGACATTGAATATGGTTGAAAATATACGTCCTAAATACTTTATAAAGACCTATAATAAATTAATATGATTCTAAATCAAAATACACATTTCTTTTTATCACTTTAATTAAAAAAAATCCGTTTTATATAAGGATTCGTGTAGGAAATGACATTTACGAGCGTTTCAAACATGTAAAAAACTAATAAAAGTTCATAGCAACACATAACCATCCATCATAAGCTAAACTCAGCTTCTACCGTATCGAAGAAATCTTTCAATTCGCTTACTACTTTATCTTCGGCAAACGAGTATTCAACTGCATTCTTTGCTAGCTGGAACATTTCCTTCTTCCCAAGACCTTTCGTAGATAAAGAAAATAAAACAAGTATTAGAACGGAAATCTTGTTCGTTGAAAAACAATTTTTACTCGACTAATTATTGAATGCCTATTGCCTACCAAACGCGGCAGCAGCAATGGCATACTCTTTTGATAAACTTGTAGAGAACACTCCGCTGTCATCGGTGCATAGAATAAGTGGATGTTTCGTGCTGTATAGATCAGCTGTCAAATAAAACTTATAAGATACAGGATGTGCTTCAAGTGCTAAAAGAGCTTAAGCTCAATTAGCTCGATCTTGAGAGGTTGTAGGCTACAATTAGAGATTCGGCTAGAGAGACAAACCAAAGTGATGAACAGCGATCGAGGAAATTGTATTAGTTCGGATGTTGGATGTCAAACATATTTCAACCTACAAAATTGAAATGTATAATCAATAATAATCCAGCTTTACTTGCTTGTTTGATATATACCAAATGGGTGTATTAGCTACAAACTCAGGCAAGGGATATGTAAACAATCAACGAAAGTAAATTTAAAAAAATTAACAAAGAAAAAAGTAGATAGAGGACAAAGATCATCTAATAGAAGTACTCCTCTATGGGGGTGTTTGGCAAACAGCTAATAGCTGATTCTAGTGGCTGATTTGCCGAATGATTTTTTATAACTGGTTCTACCAGCTGATTTTGAACCCGCTATTATGAGCAACTTGTTCAAAAACAACTAATGCATACCAATAAGCTGTTTGAACCAGCTAATTTACCAAACATTAGCATTAGATAGTTTGACCATACAACCCTATATTTGTATCAAAAAAATCCAAATTTGTCCAATAAGCTATTTTACCAAACACCTCCTGTAACTTCATTGAATTTGTTACAAAATGCAAATTGAAGTGAAAGCTTTCTAAATGTTGTGTAGCAATTTCAATGGAATGGAAGGAGTAGTTCCTTGGGAGTGAAAATACTGACTGAATGTCAGAAGGTTGCACAAGGATGTGCAAGCCGTCAAAAAGGGTGTCTGATCAAAGATCAGGTCAAGACTGGTCGGATAACATCATGTCAAATTTAGGGTTATACCAACCACCAGGTCAGTGGTTCAACATGGGCGATCGGATGGTTCTTTTGTTATGCAAGTTTTTGACAAAGGGGAGCCAGTGTATGGGTGAACAATAAACCATATAGAACAAGGAAAGGCTAACCAGCCATGATTATTGCATAACTCGATGTGAATGAAGACAGGGGAAGTGGGAACCAAGACAGGGGAAGCGGGAACCTAACCTAGTGGACCGTGGTTTACAAGTGACAACACAATAACTCCCTTGACCATGAGATTAGGCCACATGACACTCGAGCCACTAAGGCTCTAGCTGCACAGGTGGAGTCAAGATTCTAGGATGTCTGCATTAGTCGATGGCATAGATTCATACCACGCAACATTTTGCACAAATTTACGAAGAAAAAGTAATGATGTTAACGAATGATATTTAGAATATAGTGGCACAAACCGGGATCTTTGACGTTTTCAATTTTCTCCATGCATCCTCTTCCAAGCAACAGGCATGACCAATCCTTTCTGGAAGAAAGTCCAGCATTCCATGAATTTCCTCCTGATTAGGGACCTAGACGACACTAAGGTTACGGACATGCTAATCAGAGCGATTCTTAGTCTAAATGAAAGCATTATAGAGGAAATTAAGGAGTACATATGGATAAATTCCAACATATACCTCCCCACAATGCAGTGTCACACGAAGACCTTGCTCTCTGGCGAATCTCAAAGCTGGCAAAAACGTTGTCCTGCAACAAAAGGCGAACATGCCCGCAAGGATAACAGCTTAATTAAAAATTAAAAACAATAGCAAATGGAAAACACGACGACAAGGGAACCTTTTCCGTTAAGACTCGTACCATTCTCCAACTTTTGGATTGCCTGATAGATCAATGCCGACCACTCCCAAATTCCTCATGTCCAATGCTAGCTTAACCTATAATCAGATTTGCAAAATTTAGAATGTTACCTTACCGGCCCATTTGGTAGATAGTATCAAATGATGGTAATGGGAAAGAAAATTAGTGTAATTTTGGTTGAAAAAAATCTCTTGCTACCTTGATGGCTATGCGTATCCAACTTCAATCATTTCATTTTCTTCAAAAACTTCAATCCAGTACATTACCATTGGAAGAGGTGGTATTAGGTGGTAAAGAAAATTTATAAACAAAAAAACTTTTTTGTGATCAAAGTTTCATCACCATGGGAATGACATGGAACTTTTGATGAAATTTTAAACTATAAATCATTCTCATTACCACCATTTAGTACAATTAACCAAATGGGCCGTTAAGGTTTAAGCAATAAACAGAGATATGCAAGCCTGAATAAACTTCCCTATTATAGTTGCAACGATAAAATACCAAAATCATAACTTAACTCCAGAAAAGACAATACATACAGTTTCCATTGCAGCTTCAAGAGTCTCACGTCGATCAATGCTGAGGAGAAGTCTAACATATATCTTCCTCTTAGAAAGGCAGCCACACTCATTATTCCTTTGACATGAAGTCCCTTTCTTCCATAGTTCAGTTTCAGTCAAAGCAAAATCAATGTTGAAGGCATCAACTCTTCTTAAACCCTCAACCACAGCTTCCATATATGAGTGTTTGGTCATTCCTCTAGAATCGTTCCTCTGCAGTCTCAATCAAATGCACAAAATTACTCCCACCTTAATTTAAGTACAGTTAGAAACTTCATATTGCAATTCAGATTCTACTCCAACTGTCTTAGCTTAGTACCTTAGGGGTAGTCCTTAGTTCCAAATAGACCACATTCTCGGAAGCAAAGTCCTCTACAACCTATCAAAATATAGATAAAACATCATGAAAAATGAAGTAACAAGCAACGATCCCAATTTCATGCAACCTTTCTACACTAAGTACAACTTTGAATCGAATACCAAGTTTGAATACCCTCCTCCCCAAAGGTCCCTTACGCACTACTAGTGGAATCTTTCTGACTCTCCTATCTTAAAATTCACCTTCCACATCCAACGTAAAACTTGGCTAAAATTGAAGAAATTTCCACTTGAACTTCCACATCCTTCATGCTTAATCAATAGGAAATAAAAAACCATCATAAGGATTAAAACGAAGCTATTTTGTTTAAAGTTTGAACATCTAATCTAGCGTGAGATGAATGATTTGAGCATTCAATTGAATTGGAAAAAATTCCATATCAGAATTCCTTATATAAGAACTAACAATTATGCAAAATTGACTAACAATAAAACAGCCAAGGTATTGTTGAGTCAAGAACCAATTCCCATGACCTTGGTGATGGGTCCGATCACTTGGTTGCCCATGCTCTATCTTGCACAATCGAGGATGACGTTGTGTGTGCAAAGGAGTATGGAAGTATATGTTTTGGACCACTTGATGAAGTGATCAAGGTGGGTGGCTTGGAGTGGCTTGATGTAAGCAAGGGAGTACGAAAAGGGGGTAGCTCGACCTGTCGAGCCAAGGAGCTGCTGCCTTCCAGTGGCCTCTGGACTCTCGCTCGACCCGAGCGGAATTCAGCACACGCGAAGCAGCAGGTTTCTGTTTTACGTCTGTTTTTTGTGGGCTTTTAAGCCTTTTGTCCTAGATTTGTCTAATATGTTTTGGGGCTATATAAGGAGTCTTAGAACATCATTAGGGTATTGGAGAAACTAATACAAGTGAGGCAACTAGGGTTTACACCATTAGAGTTCCTTCATCTTTGTATTAGGTTGTTTGTGAGAGACCACCATTTAAGGTGAGGTCTTTGCTTTGTGAGTGTGTTCTCAAAGCTTGTGTGAGGCTTCTCATTGATGTATGTTGAATATTAATGATAGTAAGCATTGTATGAGGGGAGGTATCCTTAGATAGCTCATATATTTCTTGTGTTTTGCTTCTTCCATTGTTGTGCTCTATTTTGGTTGTTTGTCTTTGCACTTGTTTTTGTTATTGTTTCTTCACCATTTTGATAGCCCATTCACAACAGGTATTAACATAGTTCACCCAATGTGAGCCTCGTCCACCCCAAGCCTAGATGTTTTATTGATGAAATTAAAGCTTTCTTGAAGCTTTCAAGATGCTCTAAAATGGTGGTTTGTGGTTTGGAGAAGAGAGGGTTAGAGTGTTTTGGATTAAGAAGTAATAACATTACAAATCTAATGTGTAATTAAGCTATTTCGATGTATCAACATGCCCAAGAATCAAACAGGACTCAAGGGACACAAAACTTCAACACTAAAAGTAGAAAACCCATCATAACTAGAATCAATACCTAGCTATTTCGATGAAATTGAAGCAAAAAGAACCATAATTCTAATAGCAAAAAGAAAAACAATCATACTTCTTTGGTGATTCTGGTGACAGTATCATGATCAGTTGTAAGGATATGAATCAAATCAAACATTTTGAACACTTCAGTTAGAGATCTATCATCTGCATACCAGAATTACTATTATTACAACTACCAACATCAAGAAAAACCCAAAAACTAACATAAAATCAATAAAAGTATACGTACTTTTGAGGATTACATGTTCCACATCTGAGAAAAGAATTATTCCCTTTTCCCCCAATTCTTTAGCAAGTTCTCTGTAATTCAATACAAACACAAGAACATTCAAAATCGGGAAACTAATATGGAGCATTATTATTACAATTTGCGGAAAATCATTAAGGACAGTGCAAAATGGAAAGAAAATTGTGAGAGAGATACAGTAGAGTAGAATCTCTGACGGAACCATTGAGGTGGGCATGGAGCTCCACTTTAGGGATGGATACCCAATAATCCATCTCCATTAATGTTGGGTGTTTCTCTAGGCTTCTCCCTCCTCGCTTCTCGTGCAAAAATGGCTGTGGAGTACCTCTAGGCTCTAAAAATCTAGTCAAAAACTCATTTTATCCAAAGAGCAGTAAAAATGAGGAACGAGTCATATCAATTGAGGTTGTTTGGGACAAAATTGAGTTCAATTTTAAAATTTCAAACAACAATCATTGTGAGAACTTCCTACAAAAAGCCTAACTGATTTTATCCTACAAAAAGCTAACTGATTTTAACATTTACAAAAAAAAAAAAAAACATTATTAACATCCCCGTATATTCCGCCCATAGAAAACTATGAGCAGGGTCTAGGGAATGAAAGTAAGTGGTAACTCATATTCACAGAGAAGAGCGTAGCCAAAGAGTCTCTCAACTCGAGAAAGATCGTGAGTGGAGCTAACGCTAACCCCACAAGTTTGTATATTATCACACAAAAGCTTGTATATTATCACACAAACGTAACCCTTAAATATAAAATAAAGATAAATAAAATGTAACTTCCTCTAATATTTCTATATGAAAATTATATTAAATCTAGTTAAAATCCAAAAACTAAACATAAATGCAAGATTTAATGCTTGAATTTGATAATATTAAATCTCAAAATCAATACAAATATAATACAGGTTAATATTTTTAATTTATGTTGAATATTTTATTAATGTGTTAATATATTTGAAAAAATTCTGATAAATATTTTGTTCATTTTAGCTAGTTTTAATTATTGATAAGTTTATGATCGAATTTGACGATAAAAATAAGATTGATGATGAAGATAATAATACAATTAGCTTAATATCGTAATTTTCATAAAATAAAATTATATTTCACATATACTAAAACTTCCTACTATACATATCGTAAAATCCTATCGCACATATCATAAATCTCTATTTCACATATATTACACCTACTTACTTTATATATCCTAGATACATACTTCAAAAATCATAAACACCTACACTTCCTTTACATAGCATAAACCATACCCTACACATACTATAAACCCTATTACACATACCACAAACCCCTACTTCACATGTATTAAACATCTACTTTACATATTATAAACTTATACTTAACATATCCGAAACACCTACTTTATATACATAAAACATCTACTTTATGTATATCATAAAACCTACTTATACCATAAATGCCTACTTCAAATACGAAAACCCATATGCATTAAACATCTACTTTAATAAATATTAAAACATCCTACTGCACATACCATAAATCATAAACACATGCTTCGGATATCATAAATAACTTGTCACACTATAAACACCAACCAATCATGAACACCCACTTTACATACTATAAGCACCTACTTTATATTTTATAAACTCTTATTTCATATATAGAGTCTATTCCCAAAATATGGCTTAAAAAAAAATAATTCCCACTTTGCATTATTTGGGAAAATATTTCCCAGAATACCGTCCACGTGAAAAATTTAATTTTTTTTTTCAGATAAAACCGCCATCTCAAGTGGCGGTTTGCCTTAACCACAAAAACGCCATCTGAAGTGGCGGTTTGGTCCAGGTAAACCGCCACTTCATGTGGCGGTTTGCTTGTGACTTGATTTTTTTTTTTTCTTTGCCTTAATTTTTTTTTTCTTTCATTTTAAAATAGTGAACGCAACATGCATTAAACTAGTTCAATACCATCCATTCCATAATAATCAATTACGAACCGGCTTGTTTTGAAAAAAATAATTATGAAACTAATGCAAAGATATATTACAATTATGGAAACTCATACAAGAAGTTCAAGTCGTATAAGAATATACAAAGCTTGTTAAACTACAACCCCCGACCCCTTTTGTTTTGCACACCGGTCGATGAGATGGTGTGAACTCGTCAACCTCCGCTACTGGGCCCGGCATCGCCATGATCGCTGAAACATACATAAGTGTTATAAAAATCATTTAAATATTATCAGATTCAACATGTTGTTACAAAATTTAAAAAAAAACATACTTTGTTGACCTTCGAGGGCATGTTTTCTTATTATGACCACTACATCCACAAAAGGTACACGAGTTACGAGGACGCTTCAACGGTGCATCCATTACAAAATTAACGATTGACTTCACCTTAAACGCTGGATCAACTCTAATCATATCCACGATAAGATCAGCAACAAATTCAGAAGTAAGGAGGGGATGGTCGTCACTGTAATGTACTGAGCAATCTTGATTATGACCCTTATATCGCACAATCTTAAATGATCCCGTTGCGGTCATAACAGCTCACATCCTTCATTCACAACCTATATCCTCCGCATTAGTGCATTGGATAACGTACTTTGAAGGCTCCGACTCAATTACACGGAAGTTTCTATTATTAGAAATCGCCCATGCTTTAACATTCTTCTTAAGGTGGTCTAAGGAGCTAAACTCTTGCCCTATTCTAAAGTCTCCATTTTCATTCATGGAGTTGTCATCGTTCCAGGTCATCCATGCATCAATCAATCTTTGATCAACCTCATCAATTCTAAGCCAATCTTGAGATGGAGCACCATCTCTAATCGCTGCATCTAGAGCTTCTCTTCTTTCATCGTCCTCTTCTGAATCAGAATCAATATGCTCATCCTCCTGATCTAAAGAGTCAACCTCGTTCGCATTAAAGCTACCCAAGTGACTCGTGGAAAAGGTGTTCCTTACACCACCACCAATGCCACGTGAATGAGTTGGAGAGGTAATCTCATCCAAGTGCTCATTAACGTAATTTGGGTTACTTAACATTTCTGTGAATGTATCATGGCGTACACTAGGACCTGATTCTGGAAGTTCCATGCTAGTCATGACTTCCCTCGCATTATCCAAATTTGCAACCAATTCAACATAAACCTCCATTGCCGTTCCAGGGGCTTGTGATGCCGCATAAGCAAGAGCACTTATGCTTTCATCATTCTTAATCGGGACTAACACATTTTTTCCAGTCACCGGATATTTCATCTCCAATTTTAACATAAAAGAGTTGCGATCACAACCAATTACATCATAGACTTTGCTAACAAACACCTCAAAAGTCGTATTTTGACGATGGATAAACATCACTGTATTTAATCCTCCATTATACCCAACATCGGATCCAGTATAACTTACTTCCCCACCCCAATACACTATAACGGGATAATGATCCATATTCTGCAAATACAAAGTAATAAACTTTCATTGAAGAAAGTTAGTGGAATTGAAGAAAATCGCCAGATGAAACATTTAAAGACTATGTTGGATAAAAAATAAAAAAAAAATTTCAAAATAATCCTACGTGGACGGTAAAGTGGGAATTACTTTCCCATTTTAAGGAAAATGAGAATTATTTTTTTATTTTGCAATATTGTGGGAATTTCTTCTCAAATATACCATAAACACCTACTTTATTTTGCTTTTGATGGCAAGAGTGACAACTGACAAGTATTAAATAGAAATGTTGGGAAGCGAGAGAGGTGGCTGGTTGGCTAGCCTGCTGCAGCTGCTGCCAATAGAAACAGAAGCAAATCATAGAGTTGTGCTGCTGAGAATCTGTTGGTCTGCTGATTTTCTTGTATCTGCTAAAATTTTCATCATAAATAACCATTTTTCCCTATCTTATCTATTCCTACCTCCCCTCTTTAATTCTTTGCGGTTATTCCATCTAATACTCCTACCCAGCTATACATACAACCTAAAGTACCTATTTCTTAATCTCTACTATTCGGCCCAACTGTTCTATTTGACTTTCACACTTACTGAGGTAATATTTTAATCATTAATATCTCAAATTATTCTTAACTAAAAATTATAAAAGTTGATATTAATAATCCTGTATTGACCTTGTATTGATACGAATCAAACAAGATCTCATATGACTATGTTTTAACTTCTAATTTAAGAGTAAAATACAAATTAAGAGTGATAAGTGAATAGTGCCAAAAAAAGAAACAATTAGGCTGAATAAAAAGTAGTATTTATTTTTTTTTTTCATCTAAGATTGTTGCCTTAATTATTACACCTTCCGTTACTTAATAAACTTTCCACAATAACTTTTTACCGAAATTAAGAAAAATTAAATCTTTTAAATAATGAATATATTATTTTATTAAATAATAAATTTGATGAAGGAAAAGTAGGGACTATAGACATCATAAAAATATTAAAAGAAAGTTAGTGGAAAATATATGGAGACTACAACTAACAAAAAAATATTTTTATAAAGTTAGTTGAAACATTTAAAGACTATGTGAAATATAAAAATGTTATAAATGTTAAAATGAAGTTTGTGGAATATATGTAAGGACCAAAAACATTATTGTCATAGGAAAGGAGGCTGTGTATATTCTTGCATTATTAGTTCTAATTCAAATTTTTATTTTTATTCAGTCTTGTAAAATTTATTATAGAAATATTCTAATTTTTCTTAATCATGACATACCCTTATTGTCATACTTTGTTTTTTCATAATTTGATGCTAAATAAATTAATGTTTAGGATGATATTCAAAACGTAAAATCAAACAATAACTCAATAATAATGCGAAGTCCTAAATATTTGTAATAAATTCTTATTATTGAACGTTAAACCCTAAAGTTAGGATTTATTATTATCGTATATGCTAATAAGTATATAACCTTATCAAAGGTAGATAATTTGTCGATATCGTATTTAGTTAAAAAATAAGAAAAATATTAAACATTAAATAAGTACTAGTTACACTTATTACATGGATTATAACCTGAATTTGTATATTTTAATTCACTTATTTTAAATACCGATAAAATATTATTTTAAATACTACTTAACTTAAAAACTCATATATTTAAATAAAGTGTAGCACGTTCAAAAGCACAGAAAGTATATTATGTGTAATTCCGTCTCTATATTTCGGAGACATTACATTTGGCCAAATAGTTGTAATTGCTATATATAGAACTTCCATTCTAAAAGTTAACCAGTTGTATATCAGCATTTAGTAGTACTACATATACATACAATAGTATTTAATGTTAACTAGAAATCCACATAGTAGTATTTATCACCTTAATTTTTAGCCTCTTACTTACAAATGACTTTTTTTCTATATTAAAAAATTAGTAGGAATTATTAAATTGCATAGATAAAATTAAAAATCAGAGAAAATGAAGAAATGAAGATGTGTGAAAATAAATTAAACGGCGAGAATACAACACAAAATATAAATTATAAAGTTAAAATCAACATTATTATGGTATCCAATGTTAATGTATCTCGTTCATAGGAACTATAATAAAGGTCTGTGGAGGGAAAGAAGAAAACAATTCATACCCGTAAAGGTGAATGCGGCTGAAGAATCTCTCGGTACGAGAAAGATCCTCAAAAAGAGATTCTTAAAATGAAAAAGACTGAGTGAAGTTAATGTTGCGCAACCCTGCATCTTATAATATAAGTTTGACCGTTTTAAAGTTAAAACAACAAAATAAATTAAAAAGTGTGAGGATTTCACAGATATTGATAGAGTATTTCACAAAGTGTACGTACGGCTACAAAAAATGAGCTAGTACCATATTTGGCAAGACAAAGCTTTAAATATGAAGGAGTTTTACAGATAAGCTTTAAATGATAGAGTTGCAGAATGTATACACATGGAACTTCAAAGAAATTAAATTAGTATGAGCAAAGCAATAAAAGTTTATCAACAACTTTTAGTGTGAGGTCAACTCTATACATATAAAGAAGTAATCGTATGTATGACTTCAACACTAATTATAACAAATAGTATGTACTATTATAATGTACATCACCAATTTATTGTTTCACCTTATACGTTAGTTCGAGCTTGAGTTCGTATGTATTCGGTGGCGGAACTTCTTTTGGACAAATGAAAGACATTGCCTTTCTAAATTTTTATTTTTCCTAATATAATATGTAAATAATAATTAACACCCTCAAAATTAAGCTTCATTTGTTCCAAAATATTTGCAACATTCGATTTTTCACTCGGTGTATTACACTAATTTAATTCCTAATATCTCTAATTATGTATAGTTTAAAATTATACAGATTTGATATCAATAATTTTTGCATTGAGACGAATCAAACAAGATCTCACTCGACTAAATTTTAACTTATGGATTAAAAACTAATCACAAATT
The DNA here is from genome assembly GCF_026212465.1 of Amaranthus tricolor. Classification (NCBI taxonomy): domain Eukaryota; kingdom Viridiplantae; phylum Streptophyta; class Magnoliopsida; order Caryophyllales; family Amaranthaceae; genus Amaranthus; species Amaranthus tricolor. The sequence goes on from NC_080055.1 coordinate 28,300,832, forward strand.
AAAAGTGGCGAATAAATAATATTATAATATTACAAATAACTTGAAAAGAAAGAAGTATATATTTTTAGTTATACTAATCGTAAATTTAATGTTTTTTGTTGTAACAACTAAAATTAGAGTTTAAACCTTAGCCCCAAAATTGCTGCTTACATATACAAAAATAAAATGCTACATGAATATTTGTAAACTTCTAAATAAAATAAAACTTGCTAGGCCTAGAATATATTATTACCACAATGCTAACTGATTAAATTTTGATTTTTTTTTTAAAAAATGAAAATTGTTTCATTAATCCAAAATAAATGTACACAATTTTATCCATTTAATACTTGTTGATCTCTTTGTTGATGGACTTACGCTAAAATGCTAAATAGTACTGTATACCAATCATAAATTTAAAGAGTGTAAATTAAAATTTATGATTAATTAAAATGAAGAGTAAAAAGTATAAAATTGTCTATGAAATATTAAAGAAGAATAGCATAAACTAAATTCATAATAAACTTACCCTAAATTTATAAGACATCCTTACAAAAAGGAAAGCGAAAGATAAGTTAGTTAATAAAAGCATCAAATTAAAAGTCCTTCATTAATCTTAAACAAGGGAGCAAAAACATACGCTTGATTGATCAGCCTAATTTTACCAAAACACTCATATGCAACAAGGTTTTTTTAATTCTAAGAAGTCTTGAGTTAAATTTGGCTTAAGTTAGCCAAAAATTGCTTACAACAAAAAAAGTTAAGGTAGGAAGGGGGTGACATGCTTATGAGGATTATATATTTTAGTCCATACAACTTTTTTTACGACTATTTTAATGGTGAAGTCAATACCCGAACCCAATTTCCTTGTAATGAATGATAGCCGTTAATGTGTTCTCCTAGAAATTAGACAGATAAAATCATTAAAACCGTCTTCAGTTGAATCTGATGAATCCATTACAAGGATTTCACAAGGTGCGTTCTTGACTTCCTCCTTGGATCATACGTTAAAGTCCCAAAAGGTTTGAACACCTACACTCCCTTTATTTGCTTAATCTTTTTATCATTCCTCTACTAATCAAGCGTGCTGCAAAAATATATTCACACACAAAAAATAATGTGTCATACCCACACTCCCTTTAGTTGCTTAATCTAGAAATTCAAACAAGAAATCATATGCAATATATATAGGACTATTTTGACTTTTACGCTTTCTAACGCCCAACATTATTTTATACTAGTGCTGTAAAGATTAACTATTTAATTTTGCCCTATATATACATTGTATTTATACTAGTGCTGTAAAGATTAGGGCAAGAAATGTCCAAACACTACTACGCACTAATATTTTTTAGCCGCATACATTTAGTAATATTTAATTTAAATATTCTTATTTTGAATTTCTAATGACATATTTAGTAGCTTTACTGACATATAATAGACCTTTTAACAGCGAAATAAAAAAAATCATACTAAAATTTTTAGCGACATTAAATCTAGTGGTATTTACTATAGTGACAACTAATTACATATGTTACTAAATAACAAATAAATTGTCACTAAATCACTTTATAATGAAATTTAAAATAAAAACTAATAATTACTTCCTCCGTTTCTAACGTTCTTACCGTTCAAAATATTTTATTTTGAAGAGAGAAATTTGATTAAGATTTTTAAAACATATATAGATATAAAATATATTCATGTGAGATTTCGTTAGATTCGTCTTAATATATAGTTTTTAATATATTTTTTTTACAATTTTTTATGATGTATATTTAAAGATATTAATACTCGAAATTTACTTTGAAAACCGTGTAAAAAGTAACGAGAAGAACAAAAAAAATGGAGGGAGTATAACATTAACAATATAAATTAGTGACATATTTTTCAATGTCGTCACTAAATATATGCTACTAAAAGTTAATTTTGTTGTAGTGCAAAAAGATGAAATTTATGGAATGCACAAGATTATCAAGGACTGAATATATAAGAAAGTTTGCCTATGAGGAAGATACACTGGGTATGATGATGAAAAAAATATGTAAGAAAGTGAGTAAGATGGCTTACCATGAGCAAAGGTTCATGAATGGATTTGATTGATCAAGCATTTTCACCGGCTACAGCAGCCTTAATCCTTTCCACAGTGCATTTAATCAAACTATTAACTGTTGCAACAGAACCCAAGGAGAGTTTGGCTGTAGGAACTGAATCCACTAAGATTTGGAATGCAACTGTCAGCAATGAACCGCCAGACCCGACCTCGATGGACCCACCACCGTGAGATCCGTCAGGCCCGTCGGGTAGTATGGCAAAGCCCGATGGTAAGAGGGCCACGTAGTCTGGGTCACCGCCATTCAAAACTACGTTCATAGCTACGATGTCTACTGGTGCATAGATGACATAGGAGCCCGTTGAGTCGGTGCTACTCTCTTGGAGTATTAGCATGTTGCTTTGACTTGAATTTGCACTCTACAATATCAACCAAAAATCATTGTAAATTTGTCTTACTAAAAAGGGAAATGGAAATGTATTCCTGTGTCCCGCAATTCTAAATTACTTACAACGTTTTATTTTTCTCGCAGTTCAATACGTTAATTAATTAGTCATTAATATAAAAAATTATAAGAAATTTTACATTAATAATTTTTGAATTAAAACGAATCAAATAAAATCTCAATTGATTATGTTTTAACTTATAAATTAAATTATAATCACAAATTAAGGTGATAAATAAATAATAGTACAACATTTTTAATGTTGCAAGTAATTTCAAATAAAGGAAGTACATGATAATAACTTGATAAAAAGATTGTTCATATTAAATTCATCAAAAAATTAAGATGAGAGACCGAAAATTAAAATAATTGTAGGTATTTGATTAATTTTGTTAGTTAACAGCAAACTAACGGATAAATTAATTTAAAATATAAACTTAAGTTAATATGTTAAATTTCAATGATTTTTTAAACATGTTCAATAATTTTAAAATTTTACATTAAAAAATAAATTTATTTACTTAATATAAATGCAACACCAAATTATAAAAGATAATTATTAATTAAATGACGATAATATATTAAATATTTTATAACATCAATAACATATTATCAAAGTCTCAACCTAAAAGATTGGCCTTGATTATATAAACAATAGATTGTTCGTCTAAGGCTACATGTATTAGATAGTGATTGTTAACAAATAAAGAAAATATTTTATTTCAATCAAGAATTTCAAGATGGTGAAAATACTTACATTGACTCTTAGGAGGGATACACAATTTCCTGGATCACGACCATTAGCTATGTGAGCCATTTCTTGGACTAGGCCACCATTTGATAGGATATCCCACTGTATAAATGAATATAATATTAACTTCTATACCATGGTTAATGATGAGGATAATAAATATATCGGTTAGTCTCTTGAGAGACCGTCTCTTTGAGAGACATATCTCAAGTCCAGCCCATTAAAAATTAATGTATACTTATCGTGTTTTTAATGGCTATTTATATTATCCTTAATGCTTATTTATCGTATTCTTAATGTCTATTTTCAATATCTTAAATGTCTAATTTCATAATTCTTAATGCCTACATACAATAATTAAAAAATATATGATGGGTCGGTCCAATTAGAGATAGTCTATCAAAGAGACCATCTCTCACAAAAATTTGTGATATAAATATATTTGTTGACAATCAACAATTTATGTAATAATGTAATATATATATTTTGACAATTAATTATTTATTTATGTAATATATTTACGGCTACTCTTGTGAGAGAACGTCGACGATCTCAAAACATAAAACCCACATTTTGATTTCCTCTTTAATTAAGTTGTATTGATTAGGCTTTCTAACCCGTATATGTAATGCGTCTCTCACTGCAATTTGTGATTTAGTGTACCGTACCTCACTCCTGGAGTTCTCATCACGCAGGAAATCGAAGACCCGTTTAGGAGAAACAGGCAACCAAAAAGAAGTAGCAGCACTAAGAACAATGCCTGGGGGTCTTCCTGGATCATCCATGCTCTTTCGGGTCATAACTCGAACATCATCAGCTCCACTCCCTGATAATGTGGTCCATGTGTGTGCTGTAGATGCTCCTACTCCTGCACAAAAGCTCATTACCATTCTCTCTGCTAGCTTCAGCATACTCTTCCTCCCTTCAGCACTTGTTATAACTGCCACATTGTTTTCAAAGAATGACATATATTCATATGAATCATACATAATGCTAAATATTTTGAAAATTTTCAAGTGCCAAACTTCAAGAGAATTTGACAAATAGTTATCATGTATTGGCTAATGAAAAATAACATGTCATTTGATCTTGAGTAATATAACTACAATTAAAGTATCTTTGACTAGCATTTATTTATAGTTTAATTGAGTAAATTAGAGAATATAATATACTGCAGAATATATTATTAAAAATTTTCAAAATTACAGACTTAATTTATACATATAACCGTTAAAATTGAGTGTTTATACTGCATAATATCTTCGACTTTAGTTTTTTTAATATATGTAGTCGATGCTAAAAAAACTGTGCATTGCACGAAATTCTACACTAGTTGATTATAAACACCACAGATAATTCTATAGTGGTTCACTTATTCTATTACCACAATGTCATTAAATGACTTCCACCAAGACATAATTTAAGGTGTTAGATGAGCACAATTTTAACATTGTTAATAATAACAAAGAAATTATTAGTGATTGAAACAGCATATGCAACTTTATATAAATAAGAAATAAATGCACATAATTAGATTCTTAACATGATTTACTTTGAATCACAAAATTTCAAGCGTTGAACATTCCTACTATGAGATTTGAGTTAAGAAAAATAATTACTTGAAATAATTATAAATTTAACATACCACCACCTTCCCCTGCTGGGATATTGCTAGCCATAACACTAGCAAGCCTTTCACATTGTCTATCCAAAGTAGAAACCCAACGTTTAGCTCCAAAGGCTAGCCCGGAATTTACCAGTGCCCTATATATGTTATGCACTGCTCGATCATCCACTTCCACATGTTCAACCCAAGTCACCTAAATAAATTTCAACAATAAAAATATCAAAGCATTTATTAGAACATACGAATCAGCTATGTAAACCAATACAAATAAACATATATATAAGCTCGTATCAATTGATCTTATTAAAGTTAACTTAAAGGCATTATTTAGGTTTTTTACTAATGCATAATTACCAAGTTAATGGCTAATTGACCGGTATTTAAACCACTATCTAATCATTTATACAGTGAGAACAATCATGTACGTAATAGCATTAATTTGAACATTATGAGGTTTGCCACACCAACACAAATATACGTGAGATAGTGCAAAATAGAGCATATTAAAATTGTCAAGGAACCAACTTAACCAAAAGCTTAAACTGATGATTGAGGCCTCATGATATGTTATATACTCTAACACACTCAATTACACGAGAGCCCATTTGGGTAAGAATTGTGAATACAGCATATGCCCTCTTCATACCTGACGTTTTATATTCCACTTTTATTGAGGGGTGGTTGAGATTCGAACCCGTGACCTCTTGTCACGTTGTCTTTTGATATCATGTTAAAAAATCGACTCAACCAAAAGCTTAAACTTATAATTAAAGTCTATAAAATATGTTATATATACTCTAACAAAAATAAGTCATCTAGGGTTTTCCCCTAATACAATACCTTGGAGTAACCATTGGGAAGTTCTTGAATTAAGCAACCAGAAGGCCTTCTACGGCACCTTGGAATAGGGCTAGGACGAAGACCATCTAATGAAACATCAACCACTACCCATGTACTGTCTCCATGTTGCTTACAGTATCTCACAAAGTAGTTCTCACGTGTGGGAACTAGTGGTGATGGGACTTGAAACTCTGCTGTCATCTGTGCATATTTTCAATCAAAAATTAGTTTTTATATTTATTATAATGTAATAAAATTCTAATTGATAATTAAATTTATTGGTTAATTATCAATATTACCACTTGTAATGCTCCATGGTAATTCCCAGCAACTCCAGTTGATAAAACATCTAGGGTCATAGCTCTTGATACTATCCCAGAGAACACACATGACCATTGATTCTACAAACACACATATAACTTTTTAAGAATTATGGAAATTAGTTAAAGTTGATCAAGATATCAATAAATTAAAATTTTTTATTTAATTAGTTCATATTCTTCTGCGAAATGGTAATGAAAATTAAACATAGGAAAGCTACTCCAATCATTCATTTTTGTCGCGAAATTTATTTCTATCCATCTCTCCAATTCTTGACCAGTTAAATGGTATTAAATGATAACAAAAAATTAAGAAAACACAAATTTGAGAGTGAAAACTTCACTACCATGAGAACTAAATAACAAATTATATGAAAATGAAAAATGAAATTCATTTTCATTACTACTTATTTCTAACATTTAGAGCTAGTCGGTGTTATATATTTTTTGTATTACTCATTATATGGTATCAGAGCAAGATTCAAATTTTTTAAAATTTGAATCAATTCAATATTTAGTATCAAATAACCAAAAAGATATTGATATTAAATTGAATTTTAGAAATTATGTTAGGCTTACCACATCCATAAGAATCTCAACCAAGTTCATATGATTCATGATCACAACTGAAGAATCTCTTGAGGCTTCAGATTTAAGACCTAACGGCATAGGTCCAATCCCACGAGGAAATGTCCTAAAATACTCTTCTTGATTAAGCATTTCAATAGAGTTATCAGGGCTAGGAACCCATAAAGGTTCACCAGACTGACTCATTTGAATGAGTTCTTCCATGGCTGCGACCGCAAGCTCGATGATCATCGGTCTATCTGCCTCCGTTGGCGGAGCAACGGTTCGTAGGAGATCTCCAGATGAGCCATAAATGTCACCTACCATACCTGATTGTGGCCCAAAACTCCCAACTCCAAGATCAAGGGAAGAGCGTGAGTGTAGTCCTTGGTTTTGTATGTTTGAGTAATTCACTAAGGGCTTTCCTACGTACTTTGCTGCTATGCCTGATATCCTATCAATCTGCATTATTTTCAATATGTCAATGAAAGCAAGTATGAGCAAGCGCTTGATCCAAAATAAAATAAAATCAAATCATGTCAATTTATTAAGTATTGTTTTTAAAAAATGTTGATAGTAAGACTTGAACTTAGGACAATGCTGTTATATACTAATATTTTAACCAATTTAACTAATACACTTAATAGAATATTTGGAGATATAACTTATTAAATTCTGTCAGTTGATAGGTTTGAATTGGGCTTTATCCACCCCTAAGAATGAGTATGTAAATGAATTAATAAGAAAAATAATTAGCGTCACCTAATTTATTTATCGTTTTCACAAATCGCAATAAAAAAATTATAACCAGTTTTAGGCTATGTGTTCGGTAATTTATGATACATAAAAACCATAATATTCGTGTTGGGTAATTTATGATACACATAAACCATAATATTCATCTCTTGGTAGTATAAATAACTAATTATAGTATGTTACACGATTTAAGATAACAATTTTTTATAATTAATTTTATAAGGGTGTTAGCCCTAAGTGAGAATTTATTAGGTCTGGACTAAGATAGCACTGATTAGTGTTCAACACTCATCCTATATACTAATATAATAGATTCACCCTTGAATTATTACTTTGACCATTTTATATCTTGATAATTAGAATACGTTATTGTTCATATTTTTTTGAGAGAATATATATAGTTATTTTGTTATGTACATCTTATGTGGTACGTGATTTAACTAAAAAATTAATTTATTTGTATGAGCGTATTTGTATGAATTCAAATAAATATTCCGTATTTTAATAGTTGCGAACATTTTTTCTTGAATAGACGATGATAAATTTGTTATAGTGCTTATATACAACAAGATTTGCATAAGAAAGAAAGTTGTCTGTACACAAATTCAATAAGGTTCCATTCTAAATCCAAATGCTGGTAATAAGAGGAGTAATTAAGCTTATAAATTAGTCAACTTCTCTCTAATTTTTCGATTTGCGATCATATATGGAGAAATGTTGCAACAAAAAAGACGATATAGAATTACCTCTTCTCTAAGTCGAGCATTTTCGATCCTTAATTGTTGTTCATCAAAAGACATCTCACCAATGGCCGCGGGACCTCCACAATTGGGACAAGTAGCATTGCTTAAGGCTTCCTTGAACCTAATGTTATCAGCTCGAAGCTTGTCGTTCTCCGATCGAAGTTGTTGGTTTTCTGATCTTTCATGTTGAGCCTATATAATTATACGATGGCCAAGTATAATGAAATTGATTAGTAGGTTACATTAACTAATAGCTAGATGTAGTAGTCATTTTCACAATGACAATATAAGTAAAACCAAATTAAAAGCGTTAGTTTTTAATCTTAGCTATAGGAATAAGACATTAATGAGAAATACTAATCACAAAACTATTTAAATGACAGTTACTTGTACTAGTGGATATTTGACCTTAATAATTTATCCCTACATATAAATTTTAGTCTACAAGATAGACGGGAGACAAAAGAAGGGCAATAGGAATTAAACCCATATCCTCTTAATAAATTTAAAAGTTATTCTTATTCTAACTCATATAAATTAAAGCACGATTTTTTAATCAATACATATAATATTAACTAAGCATGACTATACATAAAAAAAAAACATGTTATTTAGAGGTTATACTAAAGGATTAATGGCTCTAAATGAATTATTATTGTTATACATAAAAAAAATACGACAAACTTTCTAAACATTAAAGACTAATATGAAATGTTGGATATTAATTAATGAATTTTTGCCAAATTATTGATTTAGGGTATAAGACAATACTCCTAATGATAAAAAAAGATAATACTTTAAATGTTTAGATAAAATATAAAATAATTATTACAATTAGATTATGTAGATATATACCTTCATTTGAGTGCGCTTGTTTTGGAACCAAAACTTGACTTGTAAAGGCTCTAGCCCTAATCTACGGCTTAATTCTTTCCTTTGCTTATCATCTGGATGTGGGCATTCCTTGAAGAAACTTCACCAAAAAAAACACCCAAAAATTATGAATACATAATCAGACTACAATTAATTCATTTTAAAATCACTGAAAAATACTCTTAAAGAAGACGACTATAGAATAGCGACCACTTTTTTTATTGAAAATTTATTTGAATAATCTAATTTTTGTATGATTTTCCTACAATAATTTCACTTATTAATTAACTATAAATAATCTCAACTTTAGAGGGGCATTTAATTAGAGTAAATTTGGGTAACTCGATAATTCGTTATATTAGGTAATTCACCAAAAAAGTAAACTGAAAATTAATGTAAAAGTAGAGAAAAATTTTTAAAATTTACATAAAAATTATGAATAATAATAAAAATAGAAAATTTTTTCAACGTTTTTCAACATTTTTTTACATTTTATTTTAATTTGTTTTATTAAAATAAAACCTACTATAACAAGTTACTCAGTTACCGAATTTACTCTAGGAAATCATTCGATTACCGAGTTTACTATAGTAAAATACTCTTTAAAATTGTGATTATTCATACTTCTTGGTATTTTTTTTTTTTTTTTTTTTGTAATCAGTTAAAGTTGAATAATTTTCATATCTAACCCTTATCATAAGGTAAAAAAAGTAACAGAGAGAACCTTCTAATTATCACGCTGACCCATAATTTACAAAAACGACGACCATATTATAGTCGTTAATTAAAATTTAAGAAATTAATTAGAAAAAAAAGATTACATACTTCTCCATTTCCTGAATTTGGTGTTGGGTATGACGGTGATACCGTTTCTTCTTGGGTCGTTGATTCGGATCCTGATCATCACCCGAAAGACCCTCCAGATTCTCAGTAGCGGATCTACTGCTTTCAAATTCATCATCTCTCATCTTCCCTAATTCTGTATGATCTGGAGTTTTATGCCCACTTGTCATATCTAGCAGTTGATGATGTGCTTCAAACATATTAGGCTGAAACATTTTTTTTTGCTAATTTTTCTTCACTTTTTGTGTTGTTGATGATGTATTCCCACTTTACAACATCTACATGAAAATATATAGACATAAAAACCATAAGAAAATGATATTAAAAATTTTTAAAAATTAAAATTTGTTAAATTTGTATAATTTGAGATATTGGGTTTTGCAATAATCTCAAATGGGTACTCAAAAATGTGATAATTTTTCTTTTTTAGTAACAATTGATTTCTTCTAGGTAAGGCTAAGTTGATGTATAAAACTAACTCATTAAGGAAATTCAGCAATATTATATAGGTTTAGTACACCAAACTTTAGGGGTCGAATTTCGGGTAGGTTAGAGAATTCCCATAGATAAAGAGAATTAACGTGTTTTCTGTAGGTGACTGAATTCAAATTAACCTCTGTCGCAAAAGTGAAAGGAATAAAACCATTAACTAATTATTAAATAAATTTTAAAAAAATGAACAAAAAATAAATAAAAATAATAAAGAAAAGAAGAAATTAAATATTATACCTGAGGATTGAAAGTAAATTAAATTATTTTTAATTTGCTATAATATAAAAAGCCAGATCCTGTTTTATTTCCTGCATATTTCGATCTAACAAACAAGAAAAAAATGGGAGTGAATAATAAGAGCAGAAACAGTAAGTAGTTGAACAGTAAAGTGCACCCAAAAAAACCCTAATTTCTTGAAGCGTAATAATTTGTCTTGTTATAGGATTATTATTTTCTCTCTCATCTGTAATTTTTGGGGTGACTTAAGCTTTACTAGATTGACTCGTGGGGGTGGTTTCTGGTTTTTATTTCTCTGTTTTGGAAGTCTAAAGTCTAAACCCTTTGACTAATGTCTTAGAAGAAAGAGAAAATCTAAATTAACTTTTAATTTAATTTTTAACAATTTTTTAATTCAATAAGGATCCCTATACACAAGAAGAAAAGATAAATTAGTGCGGGTAGAAAAAAACCTTCGAAAATTGTAAAAAATAAACTGATTTTTACTCGAGCTACATCAACTGAAATAAACACTAACTATTTTTTATTATTAAATAAATTCCCTTATTCAACATAATTGCTGAAAAATATACCAAACTAATGTTTACTCCTAATTGATTAACTTTACAAAGAATTTTTAAAAATAGTTCTAAAAAATATATGGGTTTATTTTGACAATATTAATTAGTGAGTTTATTTAAAAATAAATCATAAGTAATTTTTTTATTCAATGGAATAAACAAAAATCGCTCCATTATTGGTCGAAATCTTTAATTGGTAAGCTCGATTCATAATTCTCAAAGTAATTATTTTTTAAAAAATATTAAATAATAATAATAAATAATAATAATAATAATAATAAAATTACTCGCATCGTAGACGTGAAATTTATAGTAAATAATATAATTAAAAAAAAAAAGAAATACTTCTACAAAATATGGGTTGACAGTGTGAAAAGGGGTGTTTGACATACCATTAATTCCGAATTAGCCACCTTTATTTATGTTTTTCCCTAATATTTTGTTTGCTTTTGACACAGATTATAACGCCAACGAAGATCACGCCTCTTCACCTTCTCTTTCTCTCTCTTCAAAAACATTAAAAAAAAAAAAACGTTCACATTTAGGTTTAAATTTAAAGCCATTAACATATCTAAGAACACCATAAAAAAGTTAGAAAATGCATGGAAAGTAATCAATATGGAGCAAAAAAACTCAAATCTTAAAAAAAAAAAACTTTTTTTAACATGTTTTTTAATAGAAACATTTTTTATATTCAAAAGTAAGGTCGGAAAATTCTACAGAGATCTGTCACGTACTATTGAGAATCAAACTCTTATTACAAGAGGGAAGAAAATCCTTCCAGTGCTAGACTAATCCATAATTCTCGTTGTGGAAACATTTTACTTACAAATACATGCCAAATAACAGATGCGAAAGCCTCGAGTCTAAAAGATTAGGCTCGGCTATATGAACCAAACAAATCATATAAACATACAAGAAAAATAAAGAGGGGAAAATAATTTGTGAACTTACAAGAGAAATTGATTAATTAAGGAGAGGAAAATTAAGATCTGGATTGATGAAAAGCTGGCAAAGGTCAATGTTGTGAAGATGAATACGGAGAGAGAGATGGAAAGCAGAAGGAGAAGGGTAGGGAACAGGTGAAGAAGGGAAGTGGCAGCAGAGAGGAGTAATTGCTATTTGCTAAGAGCGTAGTTTTAGAGAGAAATGGGTGAGAATTGAGAAGGGGGGTTGCAATTTGCATTTATGGTGGTGGGGTGACAAGGTAAGGTGCTCTTATTGCTCTACCTTTGAACATAGATGGGGATATATAGAAAGAGAAACTTTTTTCCTTTTTTTTTCTTTTCTTTTTTTTTTTTTTTTTTTTTTTTTTTTTTTTTTTTACTTTGTCAACGGTGTTATAGTAATTGACAAATTTTGCGTTGGAAAAATAACACATATGTGAACTTACATCGAACAATTAGAGATAAGTCGACTAATATGTAAGTTTGATAGACTATTACTCCTATTACCAATTGGATTTATGATGGAACCTCATCAAATTTATGTGCAACCAACTCTCCGACCTTATGTGGGTTCTTGATGTGTACAAACCCGTTAACAAAATTATATAATTTTGGAATCTCAATCATCATTTTGTTCTAGTATAAGATAGGTGAAGGGAGGAGGAAGGTTAGAGAAGGCGTAAGGCACTAAGAATCAAAATTTGGAACCTAACCTGAAAAAATGCAACATAATTAAATTGAGACAAGACTTGATTCTCACAATTTGAAGTTTTAGTTTGTTGTGTTCTAACCTGATTCTCATAGTTTGAAGTTTTAGTTTGTTGTGTTCTATGGTATTTGAAGTCTAAGTTACGAATTTGAATCATCCTTTTGGTATTTTTATTTCTTTTTTATTTTTCAAATTGGATTCATTCAAATAGAATTCTCCTTTGATGTACCTTAACTGTCTTTATCTGCTTTTGTAATATGTTGCTTTATTTTTCAAAAAAAAAGGCTAAGTTGCAAATTTGAATCTCAATCATATCAAAAAGTACAAATATTTGGGATCGATCATTCAAAAGGATGGAGAGATTGACGGAGATATAAACCATCGCATACAAGATCAAGTGGCGTGCAGCCACCGCGGTACTATGTGATAGGAAATTTCCAAGCAGGTTAAAAGGAAAATTCTACTGGGCGGCTATCAGACCTGCTTTGCTATATGGGACCAAATGCTGACCTATTAAGAATTCTTTTGAACATAAGATGGAAGCTACAGAAATGCGTATGCCGAGGTGGATGTGTAGGCACACATTGATGGATAGAATTAGGAACCAAGAGTTTAGAGACAAACTAGGAGTAACCACTATTTCGGAAAAAATGCGCGAAAATAGATTGAGATGGTTTGGACATATGCAGAGAAAGACTTTCACCGCCCCTGTGAGGAGAGTAGAAAGTATTATAATAGAGGGTAAGAGGAGTCGAGGAAGACCCAGTAGAACTTGGGACGAATAGATAAAAATCGACTTGCGGGAGCTAAACTTCTCCAAGGGCCTGACTAGGAATAGGGGTAGTTGGAGGCGTCATATCCATGTTTTAGATTAATGATGCTCTCGTAGGTTCCTGTCATCCCGCTCCTCATGTTTCTTTATTAGTTTTCTTGTCCCCTTTTATTCTGTAGGTGGGTCTACTTATTTTCTTTTATAGGTCTTTTCTCTCATATAGCTACGTCTCCATATCTTTCTCTAGCCGGGGGGACTTTGGCCGCGCTCTTCTCCAAGGATATGAGTTGCTGCCGTCCTTCTCTCTCCAGACCCTGTTCATAGTTTTCTATGGGCAGGATATATTGGATTGGATGATGATGAATCATACTAGAAAGACTACTATTGCATCCAAATTTTAAGTAAAATGAGTACTTATATGAAATGAAATGATGTTACAGATTATATGGCATGTTTAAAAATCTCTAATATCCAACTTAATTAATCTTTTCTCTGATGAGTAGGTTGTTTGATCTTTTAAAACATGGTATATCATTGTTAGGGTGCTTCAAAGATTTATCAACATAGGGAGACTGTTTGGATTGAGTTATTTGAATCGGAAGAAAAATTCATCGAAGTAAGCAATGTGGTATGATTTTCGATCCAATTATTGAGTAAATATTTCCTCTAGCCCCCACTAAGGTAAATATTTTCCTTTTGTTGGCTTCCTTATCCCCCTTAAAACTATCTCATTTCTTTTTTTTTCTTATAAGTCTGATCAATAGGCTAATCCATAATTTTTCATCAAATCTTCTTGAATTCTCTAATTTTCACCATTAATAAAAACTTCCCAACAATTTATTCTCCATAATTATGTATTCCAAAAACTATGCGTTTGAGTTTCTAAAGAGGACTTTCTCAATTTCATTCCTACTTAAGACAATTGATGTATTAGTAACCACCCATGCAATTGAAAATTTCATTCCAAATGTGCTTATTATGATTTAGACGAAGTTGTGTTCCAACACAAACATAAAGCCATCTCGGAATTTAATTAGATGCATTAATTATTATGATAATAACAAATCTCTTATATTATATGATTGTACGATACACAAATGCGTACTTTCATGGGAGATGAATTGTATATCATCATAATTACATATCTCAATATTATGGTGTAGATAGTAAATTATTTGGAAATTCCATATGGTAGCATTTAGTTTTCATGAAACGTCAGTGGTAATACTTTTATAAGATTTTTTTATATGGTAACATTCAATTTATGCACTATCTAATTATCGTAGCATTTTCCGTTAAATTTTTATTAATTTCTGTTTAATTCATTATTTTGTAAGATTTTTCTACATGGTAGCATCCAATTTTTGCTCTCAAATGTTTAATTCACCGTTTTAACGTTTAATTCACCGATTAATTTATGAACGCCCTTAAATATTGTAACAATTTTATTTTCATTCAAATTATTGGCATTATAAAGTTCAAAAGATGCATTACAAGCACTAATAACTAATTCAAAAGGCGCATTTTATAAGCTCAAAAAGTGCATTTCATAAGTTCAAAAGGTGCATTCCAAACACTAATACATAACTACTTAATCGTTACATTATTTAAGAGCGTTGATAAATTAATCAGTGAATTAAA
The DNA here is from genome assembly GCF_026212465.1 of Amaranthus tricolor. Taxonomy (NCBI): domain Eukaryota; kingdom Viridiplantae; phylum Streptophyta; class Magnoliopsida; order Caryophyllales; family Amaranthaceae; genus Amaranthus; species Amaranthus tricolor. Next base: position 28,315,987 of record NC_080055.1, read on the forward strand.
CGTTAAAATGGTGAATTAATCATTTGAGAGCAAAAACAGCATACTGCCATGTGAAAAAATCTTACAAAATGATGAATTAAACGGAAATTAACAAAAATTTAACGAAAAATGTTACGGCAGTTAGATAGTGCATAAACTAGATGCTACCATGTTGAAAAATCTTACAAAAGTGCTACCATTAGCGTTTTATGAAAACTGGATGCTATCATGTGGAATTTCCCTAAATTATTTAGATAATAATAATAATAATAATAATAATAATAATAATTTTCAGGCCAAAAGTTACACTTAACCTCAGTATTAATTGTATATAAGTGATTTTCCAATTATTATGACATCATTTTACAAGACCTTGAGAAATCTCTATTCTAAATTTGTATATTATAAATATATTATTGCTATTGAAATGGGAAGGAAATAGAGAAGAGAGAAATTTAAAAATAAAATTAAACGATTACATTGCTAATTCAATTAATTTATGATTACAATCTAATTTATAGTACTAGAAAAAATTATAATTAAGTAAAACTATAAAAGGATAATCCCACTATTTTTACCCACTACTTTACTAAATTAATACTTATTTTTTTAATTATTACTAAAATAAAATAACTAACTTATCATTATATATTAAAACACTTATCCAACATATTCTCTCTTTTCAAAATTTCATCTTGATATTTAAGATCTAGTTCATTCATTGTGCCATGGAACTTATTGCTTTCGGATGCGCATCTCACCACCAATATTTTTCTCTTTTTTTTGTTGCACTTTTCATAATCTCATCAATCTTTTATTTTTCTATTCAAAATTTGTATAGTTTAAATATATAGCAGTGGAATAAAAAGATGTATGTTTTATTTTATAAGTTCCATTTTGGTCCTGAAAATTAATAATGTCACAATTAAATCAAAAATACTTAATCGTAAAAGTCACTATATAAACAGAAAATATACTACATCATAAATCTGAAGTGTGTTCTTATTTTATACATACTATAAAATGTATATATTGAGCTATTATTAAATAATTTACCAAACTAATGTATCATACCCCGGCTCGAGAAAGATACGAAGACGTAGCTACACGAGAAAAGTAAAAAGGCCTATAAATATAAATAAGTAGACCCACCTACAAAATAAAATAAAAGGGGACAAAAAAACTAATAAAAGAAACGAGAGGAGCAGGATGACAAGAGCACAAAGAGGTAATCTACGAGCACATCAGTAGTCTAAAACATGGATATGACACCTCCAACTACCCCTATCCTTAGTCAAGCCCTCGGAGAGGTTTAGCTCACGCAAGTCAACTTTTATCTGCTCATCCCAAGTTCTTCTAGGTCTTCCTCGACTCCTCTTAACCCTCTACTACTATAATGCTTTCTACTCTCGTCACAGGGGCGGCGAGAGTCTTTCTCTGCACATGTCCAAACCATCTCAATTTATATTCGCGCATTTTTCTAAAAATAGGGGCTACCCCTAATTTGTCTCTAAACTCTTGGTTCCTAATTCGATCCATCAATGTGTGCCCACACATCCACCTCAGCATACACAATTCTGTAACTTCCATCTTATGTTCAAAAGACTTCTTAACAAGCCAACATTCGGTCCCATATAGTAGAGCAAGTCTGATTATCGTCCGATAAAATTTTCCTTTTAACCTACTTGAAAATTTCCTATCACATAACACCTGCACGCCACTTGATCTAACTCGTTTATATGCAATAGTTTACATTTCTGTCAATCTCTCTATCAACGGAGAAGATGAGAGATTTCAGGCTATAGACAGATTTTCATAAAATGAAGACCAAGTAATAACGTCGGGTCTCGTTGTGGTTTTGGACCCCAAAGACTTGCCAACTATCTAAGACTTGTTCAATAATTCAATGCCAGCCAAAAGAAGGCTCGAGAAAAGATTTAGTGGACTAATCTAAATAACAATATTTTGTAAAATTATTATTATATATTTTTGCTTTTATTATATTTGTAACTAATAATAATATTTTCTCATATAATATATCATGATTAGTTGAAATATTTAAAAACAAAGGTAAGAGTAATATACATTCATTTAAATTTAATGTTGTGGATGCAAATTCAGCTAGGAGTATATATGGAAATTGGAGTAAATAGCTGATAAAACAGCCACACTAAGGTCTAAAGTTTCAAACTTTATCCCTAGAAAACACTTAAGACCAATGACAAGGGTGTTCAATGCAATGAAACGACACTTCAATAATAAGCAATGAGAAACAATAAGAAAGAAAGCAAAAACAAAGACACAAGATTTACGAGGTTCACCCCAATGTAGGCTACATCCTCGGTGGTGGTTAGCTTGCTTGATTATGTGAAGAAACAATGGAGTTCTCAAGAACTCTTACAAGGAAGTATTACACTTGGTGAAGATAAAGGAAGATGGTTTTGTGTTTGGCTAGGGTTTGAATCAACATTGGAGTGAGTGTATGATACTCCTATTTATAGTAGATGATGTGCATGTTTTATATACTATTTCTTACCATTCCCCCATTGCATTTTCATAGCATTTCTTGCGTATTATGCTTCATTTTTCCATTGGTTTTTATACTTGGTTGGAGTGTTTGTTTCCCATCTGTTTTGTAGGAATAAAGCTCTAATTAGGCCAGGAATCAACCCTCGGAGCGAGATTTGCAAGTTGAAAGGTCGTAAGCTACTCGAAGTATCAATTTTGTGCTGACAAAGACACGCACCCGGGCGGGTTTCCACATACCCGGCCGGGTCAGCATCCAATACTTAGAAGATTTTTGAAGAGGTTTTTTTTTTGGCAGAAATGCTATCACACGGACCCGGGCGGGTATCCACAGACCCGGCCGGGTGAACCTCTCAAACCCGGGCTGGTTTCCTCATACCCGGCCGGGTCTGTTCCAAAACTTAGAAAATCTTTGGTCTTTGAGATTTGGCTTTGCCTCGTACCCGGGCGGGTTTCTTCATACCCGGTCGGGTCCAGCGGTTATTTTTTTTATAACTTCCGGTAACCTCCGATCTTTTTGGAAGGAGATATATATAGCATTGGAAGGGAATTTTAGGGGAGGTTGACTTTCTCTGGTTTTTTTTCTTTTCCTGAGGGTTTGGTATCAATGGGGATTTCTATTATTTCTTGCTTTGGAAGATTGTAAATCAACAATCGGAATTTGTAATTTTAATTAATTTAAAGGTATTTCTTTCAATCCTAATTTCTTGTTCTCGTTTATCATCGTTATCATTGCATGATTATCTCTCCATTAAGTTTGAATTTAATTTCCTCCATGAATTTCATTGTTGAATCTCTTGTTAGTTTTAATATGTTTAGTGAGTAGTTTTATTGCTAGGGCTTGGTGAAACTATGCAAAAGGTCATGATTTTTGTTTGATTTTAGGATTTAAACTTGGTTTGTCTAGGTGATTCAATTGATAGGTTTTGTATTGATTGCATGTTTGGCCAATTTGCAAGTTTTATTCACTCAATTCTATAAGCGAAAGTTGCGAGTTTGAGTGAAAGATTTCCTTCTTTGAACAGTTAAGCTTTAATCGCGATAGCTTCTTTTATTGTTTGATTGTCGAATTTGTTCGCGAGAGCAACACATTCCTTCGCCTATATTCATTCCTATCCCAATTATTGTTCATGAATCATGATCGATGCATAGTGAATCCTTCTTAGCCCTAGGTTTTTTAATTTTTGAATTTCATTCATCTCTTGTTTTTTGCATTATATTAGATAAACAAAAAAATTCCAACATTTGATTGTTAGCGTTAGTGAACTTGGTTCAAATTGTGATTTTACTTGTCCTTCCACAGTGGTTCGACCCTACTTACCCAACTATACTAGTTAGGTGAATTAGGAATTATTTTTGGTAGCAAAACGACCTATCAAAAATTTGGCGCCGTTGCCGGGGAGGGGCAACAATTTTACTTTTTGAATTTAGCGTTTGCTTTTGCTAACCCACTCGAGGAACAACTGTTCTTCGAGTGTATTTACGTTTGTTCTAGTGTTTTTGTGCATGACCAGGAGCACCAACAAGCAACCTTTGCTTTTTGATCCTGAAGTCGAGGCAACTGCTCGTAGAACACACGCAAGTGCAAAGAAAAGGAGAGCGGAGGCTCGTAAACAAGCCTCTCAATCTCTTGACATGGCGGCTCAGGCTCCCGAGAGAACTCTTAGGCAGTCTACACAGCCCAAGGCTAGCAATGTTACCGCGGGGATTAGGATGCCGACTACTAATGCTGGAAACTTTGACATCAAATCCCATGTTATGAATATGATCACAGGAAATCAGTTTTATGGTCTTGACAATGAAGAACCCGTTGATCATCTGCAGAAATTCCTTCAAGCATGTTCTCTACAAAAGATTACTGGGATGACTGACGACGAGCTCTACTTATACCTTTTTCGTTTCTCTTTGGCGGGCAAGGCTCAACGTTGGTATAACTCTCTTCCCAACACCATTACTACTTGGGCGCAATTGTCTGATGCTTTCTTAGTGAAGTATTATCCCGGTTATAAGACTCACGACTACAGAGTTAAGCTCTATAGTTTCTCACAAGATGCGGGGGAAACTTTTCATGATGCGTGGGAGAGATTCAAAGATTACCAATATATGTGCCCACATCACGGTATTGAGAAGGAATTTCTTATGCAATCATTTTATAATGGTCTTGATAATGAGACTAAGAGGATGGTAGATGGTGCAGCTGGCGGCTCTTTCATGAACAAACAAACTTCTGAGGCTATTTCACTCTTGGATACTCTTGCTGAAAATCAATGGAATAGCTCATCTAGGCGCGCAGCTCAAGCACCAAGGAAGGGGAAACATGAAGTTGAAACCTATTCCCTTCTATCATCACAAATTTCAGCTTTGAATGAGAAGATCGATGGGATGCGCATGAATGCTAATACATCTATGCCCGTCAATGCTATGGCTACCTCTAGCCAAGGTGGAGTTGCTTGTGATTATTGCGGTGTACATGGTCATTCTCTAATGGAGTGTTCTGTAAATCCCAATGGAGCTATGGGAGTGCCAGAGCAAGTCAATGCTTTTCAAGCTCGTCCTCCTTTCAACAACAATAGCTACTATCCTGGAGTTCGAAATCATCCTAACTTGTCATATCGCAGCAATAATGTGTTAAATCCTCAACAACAACACTATCCACCACAAGCACCACAACAACAATATGGGCAACATCAGCAATATCAGCCCAATCAAGGACCACCCGGTTTCCAAAGGCCTCCTCAAGGCCATCAACAGCAGCAATTTCAGAACCAACAACCCCAATCCGAATTAGGGGAACTGAAAACCATGATGGCTCAAATGGCCAAACAGCTCGAGCAACTCAGTACTCATAATAAGATGCTTGAAACTCAAGTCGCTCAATTAGCTGCATCTAGCTCCTCTAGACAGGCTGGAGCATTACCTGGCCAACCCACTCAACCACATGAAAAGGAGACCGCCAATGCAATCACTACAAGAAGCGGGATGAGTTATGATGAGCCACCCATGCCTCAAGAGGGAGAGTCAAACTCGAAAGATGAGAGCACTTCTGAAACGAGTACTAATGAAGCATCTTCTGAGGCAGTGCAAGAGAAGGAGAAAGCGAAAGATGAGGCATTGCAAGTGCCTCCCATCAAACTTCCTTTTCCCAACCGCCAAGTGAAGCACAAACTCGACAAGCAGTTCGGTAAGTTCTTGGAGGTAGTGAAGAATTTGCAGGTAACAGTTCCTTTTACTGAATTAATCACACAAGTGCCTGCTTATGCTAAATTCATGAAAGACATTTTGACTAGGAAAAGAGCTTTTAGTGAAGTAGAAACAGTTGCTTTTACTGAACAATGCAGTGCTTTGCTACAAAATAAATCCCCTCCAAAACTGAAAGATCCTGGTAGTTTTTCCATCCCCTGTCACATTGGAACATTATTTATTGATAAAGCTTTATGTGATTTAGGAGCTAGTGTCAGTGTGATGCCTTTTTCTGTCTGTTCTAAATTGAAAATGGGTGATCTAAAAGTTACTAACATTACTTTACAAATGGCCGACCGTTCTGTTAAATATCCTTTGGGTATTTTAGAGGACGTCCCTGTCAGGGTAGGTAAGTTTTATATCCCTGTTGATTTTGTTGTTCTTGACATGGAGGAAGATCGACAAATTCCTATTATTTTAGGAAGACCTTTCCTTCATACGGCAGGAGCAGTAATTGATGTGAAAAATGGTAGACTTACACTTTCTGTGGGGGACGACAATGTAACTTTCAATTTGAGCAATGCTTTGAAAAGTCCCATGCTTGAGGAAAAATGCTATGCTATTGATGTAGTTGATGTGATTTGTTATGATAACTTGCCCCTAACTCTTATGAAAGATCCTTTGGAGGCCGTTCTTTGTCTTGAATCTTCTACAGGTGATGCTAGCATTTGGAAGACTGAAGTTGATGCTATTGAACAAGCTCTTTGTAATGAAGAGCTTAGTCACAGCGAGAGCAAGAGAGTGCAGAGGTTAGTTCGGCCTATATGCCAAGTTGAAGTAAAGAAGCCTGAACTAAAACCTCTCCCTTCACATCTTAGGTATGTTTTTCTTGATGAGAAAGAGCTCCATCCTGTCATCGTCAGCACTACACTCAATGATGCCCAACTTTCCCAACTTTTGGATGTTCTGAAAACTCATAAGAAGGCCATTGGGTATAGTGTTGATGATTTGAAAGGTATTAGTCCCGACTTTTGCATGCATAGGATTCATTTAGAAGAAGGTCATAAGCCTTGTATTCAACCACAAAGGCGCTTAAACCCCAACATGCAAGAAGTAGTGAAAAGTGAGGTTTTGAAACTGCTTGACGCAGGCATTATTTTTCCTATAGCTGCATCTAAGTGGGTAAGTCCTGTGCAAGTGGTTCCAAAAAAGGGTGGGATGACTGTTGTTAAAAATGATAAAAATGAATTAATTCCCACTAGAACTGTCACTGGTTGGCGCATGTGCATTGATTACAGGAGACTGAATTTAGCTACTCATAAAGATCATTTCCCTCTCCCCTTCATTGATCAAATGCTTGAAAGGTTAGCTTGTCATAAATATTTTTGTTATTTGGATGGTTATTCTGGATTCTTCCAAATTCCCATTCATCCTGACGACCAAGAGAAGACAACATTCACTTGCCCTTATGGTACTTTTGCATATCGTAGAATGCCATTTGGGTTATGTAATGCACCAGCTACTTTTCAGCGTTGCATGATGAGCATTTTTTCTCATTTCATAGAGTCTATCATGGAAGTTTTTATGGATGACTTTAGTGTGTATGGTAGTTCTTTTGACTCTTGTTTGACTAATCTCACTAAAGTTTTGAAAAGATGTGAAGAATGTAATTTGGTTTTAAATTGGGAGAAGTGTCACTTTATGGTGACTGAAGGTGTGGTTCTTGGCCACATTGTTTCTGATAAGGGCATACAGGTAGATCGAGCCAAGGTACAGGTGATTGAGCAATTACCACCACCAGTCAATGTGAAAGGGGTAAGGAGTTTTCTTGGTCATGCGGGGTTTTACCGCCGCTTTATTCAAGATTTCTCTAAAATTGCTAAACCTCTAACCCAACTTCTTCTTAAAGATGCGCCTTTCGACTTTACTGAGGAGTGTGTTGAGTCTTTTAACAGGATAAAGCAAGCTCTCATAACCGCACCCATCATTCGCCCTCCAGACTGGGAACTCCCGTTCGAGATTATGTGCGATGCTAGCGATTTTGCGGTTGGAGTTGTGCTCGGTCAAAGGAAGGACAAGGTCTTGCATGCCATTTATTATGCTAGCAAGACTTTGGATGAGGCTCAGGTCAACTACGCCACCACAGAGAAGGAACTCTTAGCTGTTGTTTATGCCTTAGAAAAATTTAGATCATATCTTCTTGGTTCCAAGGTTATTGTTTATACTGACCATGCAGCTTTAAAGTACCTTCTTGCTAAGAAGGAAGCCAAACCAAGGCTTATCAGGTGGATTCTCTTACTTCAAGAGTTCGATATTGAGATTCGTGATAAGAAAGGAGCAGAGAATGTAGTTGCAGACCACCTGTCGAGAATCAGGTATGACGATGGTAAGATCTCCTCCTCTATTGACGATTCATTTCCTGATGATCAGTTATTTGCAGTCACATCACAGGGTCCGTGGTTTGCGGATTATGCTAACTATTTGGTAGGCGGCATTTTGCCTCCTGATTTGTCCTACCAACAAAAGAAAAGGTTCTTGCATGATGTTAGATATTATTTTTGGGATGATCCTTTTCTTTTCCGTGAGTGTGCAGATGGAATTTATCGCAGGTGCATTCCTGAGTGGGAGGTCCATGGGATCCTCCAGCGCTGCCACAGCTCACCCTATGGGGGACATCATGGCCCAGATAAAACCGTTCGCAAGCTGAATGAGTCTGGTTTCTTTTGGCCCACGATGTTCAAGGATGCTCAGTCTTTTGTTATGTCATGTGATTCTTGCCAGAGGACCGGCAACATTTCGAGGCGGCATGAGATGCCCCAAACCGGTATTCTTGAGGTCGAAATTTTTGACGTTTGGGGTGTCGATTATATGGGACCTTTCCCATCTTCTAATGGAAATTGCTACATTTTGGTTGCCGTCGACTATGTCTCTAAGTGGGTCGAAGCAATCGCATCTCCCACCAATGATTCTAAGGTGGTCATCCGGCTTTTAAGCAAGGTTATATTTCCGAGATTTGGGGTCCCCAGAGCTCTCATTAGTGATGGTGGTTCGCATTTTCATGAACGAAAGTTAGATTCTCTTCTCAAGAAGTATGGAGTTTATCATCGTACTGGACTTGCATACCATCCCCAAACAAGCGGTCAAGTTGAGATTTCCAACCGCGAGATCAAATCTATACTAGAAAAGGTGGTTGCAAAGTCTAGGAAAGATTGGAGTATGAAGCTTGATGACACGCTTTGGGCCTACAGAACAGCTTTCAAAACACCTATTGGCACTTCCCCATATCGGCTTGTGTACGGAAAATCCTGTCATCTTCCCGTCGAGCTAGAGTACAAAGCTCATTGGGCAATTCGCGAGCTTAACATGGATAACAAGCTAGCAGGGGAGAAGAGGCTTCTTCAACTTAATGAGCTGGATGAGTTTCGGTTGTCCACCTATGATAGTGCTCGGATTTACAAGGAGAAAACTAAGAAATGGCATGATAAGAAGATCCTTCCAAGAGAGTTTGCAGCGGGAGATAAGGTGTTATTGTTCAATTCTCGACTCAAGCTTTTCCCCGGCAAGCTCAAGTCTAGATGGTGTGGTCCTTTCTTAGTTACTAAGGTGAATAAGTTCGGTTCCGTGGAATTACAAAATGAGAAAGGTGATACTTTCAAGGTCAATGGACAACGTTTAAAGCTTTACTATGAAGGACATGTTGTTGGTATGATAGAGGTTATCCACCTTCATCCTTTTACCTGCTCTTAAGGGGGTTGAACAAGAGGGTCGTGCGGGACCTTAAAAACCAGCACTTGTCGGGAGGTAACCCGATTTGTTAGTTCACATCAATTTCAAAAAAAAAAAAAAAAAAAAAAAAAAAAAAAAAAAAGAAGCAAAAAGTTACAACACACGGACCCGCCCGGGTTTCATCTCCCCCGCCCGGGTTTCTCCTTCTCACCAACCAGTTTTTCCTCCCGTACCCGCCCGGGGCTTCACTCACCCGCCCGGGTCCGGTCCATTCCCTCACCGTTTATATTTTTTTTTTTTTCTTTCTTTCCTCTCCCTCATTCCAATTCACTCACCACTTCATCTTTTTCCTCCATCAATTTCTCTCTCTTCCTCCATTACTCTCAACTTTCCTAAATCTCTTTCTTCAAATCTCCATTTTTCCTTCATCAAACATACCTAAAAATTTCACCATCCTCTTCCTCTTCTCATTGCCTTTTCCATTCACTAATTTTTTTCTTCTTCAATTCCTCCATTCCTTCAAATCTCCATCTTTTCACATTTCTCTTTTTATATTTTTATTTTTCACCCTCAAACTCCATTAGCAAAATTCCTACTACTCTCTTCTTACCCATTCCTTAATTCTCCCCATCCTCCCATCAATTTCTAAAAAAAAAAAAAAAAAAAAAAAAAAAAAAAAAAAACCGGGAGTGTAATGGCAAGCAAGCGGGCACGCGCTTCGGGGTCTACCTCACAACCTATCGTTCCAGCCATTGAGCGCGATGAGGATTTTCCCGACGTTATTTTCTGCAGTGAAGATCAGCGACAAAAATTTCAACATCTCAAAGGTCGCATTGTGTCATCTAAGTGGATCGATCGTTCAGCACTCGAACGATTAGGTATACTCGAACCCACACGCGATTTATTTGCTTCTCTTGGTTTATCTACTTTGTTTAATGCATGTCATAATACTCATGAGCATCTTACTTTAGAATTTGTGAGTTCATTGTGGGAAGATATTAGTGATAGGAGCAAACCTAAGTTGCGGTTTCGGCTGCTCAACCGGAATTTTTCCTTGACCGTTTCGCAATTAGCTAAATGTTTTAGCCTCCCTACGGGAGGAGATTTGCGAATACCCCAAGGGGGTGAGGCATGTGATCTATTTCGCCGATTAACTGGTTTGACCAATGTTAACATGTCACACTTGCATATTAATCAAGTTCAACATCCATGTGTGCGTGTGTGTCTGAAATTCTTTAGTTCATGTTTGTTTGGTCGAGCCGATCATCACTCCGCTCGTAGTTTGGATTTAAACATCTTAGCTAGGTATTTCTTGGCGGGAAATACAGACATCAATATTAACATCCCTGTTTTTCTTTGGAAACACCTGTTATCCATTTCCCGCCATGCTATTTCTTCGAGCCAGGATGTTGTTATTGGGGGTTTGGTTACTCGCATCGCGACTAAATTTCAAATTCCTGATGATGAGGTTGTGAGTGCTGATTGTTTATTATCTTTACAGCACCTAGGTCAATGTGGCTATTTGGTGGAGGGTAGTCAGGGGGGTTTTCGGTGGAAAATTCATTCTCGTCCCCCGTTTTATATTGATATGCCGACAGAGGATTTACCATCTTTGGAGCCCAACCGGGCTCATTACTTATTTCCTGCGGCTTTCCCTGCTGAGTCCTCCGGAGCTCGTGCGGGACCTCCGCTGGGACCATCCCCGGTGGCTCCCCAAGGGTACTCCCCTTTTGAACAGCTCATGATTGACAATTTCAATGCTATGCAATTATCTCAGCAGCAAATGGCCGCCCAATTGACCTCTTTGGACGCTCGATTCACTCACTTCGAGCTCCAATCCCAGGCTGCCTTTCGACCACTGCTTGATTACCATCATCAACAAGGTCATTTTCATGCCGACGTTCAGTATCCTGATTGGTATTTCCCCCCTCCTACCTATCAGGAAGATGACGATGATGATGAGCAGCAGGATGATGGCTTTGACCCCATGGGTTAGTAGGCTCTTGCCGCCCTCTCAAACTCTGAGGACAGTGCTTGATTTAGCTTGGGGGGGGGTCTTGATTGCTGCTTTGGCTTACTCTCTTGTATATTCTATTGCTTTTAGTGTAGTTGTTTTGGTCGGAGTTGGTTGTTTCTCTCCTTTTTGCAGGTTCTTTTGCAAGTCCCACTTTGGATAACGTAATGATTTTCTGTACTTCAGCTTGCATTAGGAAGTTTAGTGGTGAGATCTTCCCCACTCTTTCCATAATTTATCCTTGAGTGTTTTTACTGCTTTGTTAGGATTGTTGCATGGTTTGTACCACTCATTAGGAGTGGGAGTTTACATGTGACCAAAAATACTGTATTGTTTTCTTAGTTGTAATGTATTTCTTTCTCCCTCGATACCCCTTTGGATTCTTGACAAAGTATGTTTCCCTGTACCCTATGGTTGAAAAATTTTTAACACATGTGATTACTGAGACCGGTCATTGCAGACTGTTGGATTCCTTTTCCGATTCCTGGGTATTATTGAAACTTGTATTTTTGAGCTTTATTACCTGTTGTTTGGAACAAGGGAGAGTTTACCTTGTAAGGACTTGGACTTTGATTTCTATCTTCCTATTTTCTTCTTGAGTGATTAGTTTCTGGTGTGTCGCTGATCTCCATCTTGGCTTGGTACTGGTCTTGTTAGCTGTGTAATCGCATGATGAGCATGATAGAAGGCGTTCATTTGTTAAAAGCCATGCCACATTATTTCAGAAGACATAAATTGCCATATGATCCTTTATTTTGAGGCCTACCTTTTCTTTCATGACTAACCACATTATAAACCCTTTTGACCCTATTTGATTAACCCAAGTCTAGCTTGGGGGAGCAGTTGGTTTGTTAGTGGGCGATATATGTTCCATCATTCGGCTCACATTTGCTCGCACGGAGTACTTGAGTTGGGTTGATTATTTCCCCATTGTTGGAGTGTGCTTATCTAGTTTGTCATATATCATCCATTCTTCATTGTTATATGTTACCATCTTTTCATAGGTCATATTCATGTAATCCTCTTCATAGTTTCAATTTCAAAAAATAAAAAAAAAAAAAAATTAAAAAAAAAAAAAAAAAATTAAAAAAAAAAAAAATATATAAAATAAAAAAAAAAAATAAATAAAAAAAATAAAAAAAAAAAAAAGGGGAAAAATTTGTCTCACATCTTTTATTTTATTGTACATTTTCGCCTTTGCAAGTTGTAATTCTCTTATCGGATTGATGATGATATGACGGTGCTTTCTATTAGTTGGGTTGGTTCGGTAGTTATGAGTCGAAGTTGTTTGGAGTTGTTTTAGCCTCATCTTTAGGCTACGTTACTTTTTAGATTATGCTCCCCTAAAATAGACTTCCAGCCCGAATATTTCCAAATTTGATCCTACCTTTGACCCAAAACCTCACTACAAGCCCAATAAAGACCTTCTTGATAATCGTGCAGTTATATGTGCTTCCTCGACTTAGTACCTTGCCAAGATCTGAGAGTATGTGATGCATTTCGAGTCGACCTTTATAGGCTGAGTGACATTATCTACCCTTTAAACACATGAGTGTTGTTGAGATGGGAGGGTGCCTTATTAGCATTTTAGGCTACAAAAAACTGATTCATATGCACATCTTTTGCATATTTATGGGCGGAGAGCGATCGAGTACATTTTATACTCGCCACAAATAGAGGAGTGTCCACCGTGAGAACTCTTCCCTTGATTCCTCGTTATTCCTCAGTGATAAGGCTTGAATTTGCTTATATGATATTTCACTCTTGGATCGGTATTGAATTAATTGGATGCTTTGATTGAGAGGATGTGATCACAAGTGCTCTGCGATGTTGCTTTTATAGGGTGAAGCATACTTTTATTCTTAGAACCTTGTCCTGTTTGCTTGAGGACAAGCAAAGGTTCGGCTCGGGGGAGTTTGATGTGCATGTTTTATATACTATTTCTTACCATTCCCCCATTGCATTTTCATAGCATTTCTCGCGTATTATGCTTCATTTTTCCATTGGTTTTTATACTTGGTTGGAGTGTTTGTTTCCCATCTGTTTTGTAGGAATAAAGCTCTAATTAGGCCAGGAATCAACCCTCGGAGCGAGATTTGCAAGTTGAAAGGTCGTAAGCTACTCGAAGTATCAATTTTGTGCTGACAAAGACACGCACCCGGGCGGGTTTCCACATACCCGGCCGGGTCAGCATCCAATACTTAGAAGATTTTTGAAGAGGTTTTTTTTTTGGCAGAAATGCTATCACACGGACCCGGGCGGGTATCCACAGACCCGGCCGGGTGAACCTCTCAAACCCGGGCTGGTTTCCTCATACCCGGCCGGGTCTGTTCCAAAACTTAGAAAATCTTTGGTCTTTGAGATTTGGCTTTGCCTCGTACCCGGGCGGGTTTCTTCATACCCGGTCGGGTCCAGCGGTTATTTTTTTTATAACTTCCGGTAACCTCCGATCTTTTTGGAAGGAGATATATATAGCATTGGAAGGGAATTTTAGGGGAGGTTGACTTTCTCTGGTTTTTTTTCTTTTCCTGAGGGTTTGGTATCAATGGGGATTTCTATTATTTCTTGCTTTGGAAGATTGTAAATCAACAATCGGAATTTGTAATTTTAATTAATTTAAAGGTATTTCTTTCAATCCTAATTTCTTGTTCTCGTTTATCATCGTTATCATTGCATGATTATCTCTCCATTAAGTTTGAATTTAATTTCCTCCATGAATTTCATTGTTGAATCTCTTGTTAGTTTTAATATGTTTAGTGAGTAGTTTTATTGCTAGGGCTTGGTGAAACTATGCAAAAGGTCATGATTTTTGTTTGATTTTAGGATTTAAACTTGGTTTGTCTAGGTGATTCAATTGATAGGTTTTGTATTGATTGCATGTTTGGCCAATTTGCAAGTTTTATTCACTCAATTCTATAAGCGAAAGTTGCGAGTTTGAGTGAAAGATTTCCTTCTTTGAACAGTTAAGCTTTAATCGCGATAGCTTCTTTTATTGTTTGATTGTCGAATTTGTTCGCGAGAGCAACACATTCCTTCGCCTATATTCATTCCTATCCCAATTATTGTTCATGAATCATGATCGATGCATAGTGAATCCTTCTTAGCCCTAGGTTTTTTAATTTTTGAATTTCATTCATCTCTTGTTTTTTGCATTATATTAGATAAACAAAAAAATTCCAACATTTGATTGTTAGCGTTAGTGAACTTGGTTCAAATTGTGATTTTACTTGTCCTTCCACAGTGGTTCGACCCTACTTACCCAACTATACTAGTTAGGTGAATTAGGAATTATTTTTGGTAGCAAAACGACCTATCAGTAGAGGCTGTATACAAATGATTGGGCAAAGGGCCACATTAAAACATTCCCATAAAACTTATCGCACAAGAAAATAGAGTGCATTTTGGACCCTTGCTCGACCGGTCGAGCGAAATAGCCTTGGTCGAGCGGCTTGAATTCCAGTCGAGCAGTAGATCAGAATGCTCACTAATCTGGTCGAGCCAACTGGCTCAGTCGAGCATGCCACAGGGTGAGTCGAGCGGCTCATCAGAATGTCCATAATGACTCCCACATCATCATACACACACATACACACATCCACACACCATCAACCTCATCATACACCATTGGTGCACTCAAAGTCACACCAAAACTCCAATAATAGCTAAGTGTGATTTAGACTTTCTAGATGACATATACAGAGAAATATAAATTTTAAACCAAAAAATTAAATCTATTATTGTTAGCTTTTTAAAAATAATTTAAGCGATTTCTGAAAAAATATTTTAAGCTATCAAATATGCTACTATGAAAAGTCCTATTGCAAAATCAAATAAGAAAAACAAAATAAAAAATAAAAAATTTAAGATATAGTAGCAACTAGCAAGAGTAGGGATGAAAAATGAAAGTTGAATTGATGATTAAATGCTTAATTTTGTTTGTAAGAGCACTTAGGTTTTTTTGCCTGTAAAATTGAGCTCATCATATTTTAATTCGTCTAGGAATTTTGGTTTTCAAATTTTAATATGCTCAAATCTAGTCAAAATAAAAATATTTTTGTTTGAAAATTTTCCATCCAAATTATGAGTAGTCTAAATCATATTCTATTCGGTTTGAATTGATTTGATTTATAATCCAGGATAAAAGTTTGCCTGGTTAACTGCCTTGCTCGCTTAAACACTAGATTAGGCTCACGCTCTATAATCGATTTTACGTTTATGTGCTATCTTTATGTACTTAAATGGATGTATTTTATAATTTATATTCAGAAATATTTTTCTGGAAAATAAAAAACATATTATAAATAAAGTATTTATGATGTATCTTAACTCGTTTTGTTTTTATATTAAAAAATAATATGTGTTGAAGTTTTTGAAAAAAAAAATTATATTAGTTTTTAACAACTTTTCTCAAAATTTACTAGCCACTCATTTTATTATAACTTCTATATCTTAAAATGAAACAAGTAAAATATAAAAGATCCAATGCTAAACATATATAAAAAAAGAAGGTTAACTTAGCTACCTTACTAAGTAATTTAAGTATTACTATGACTTTAGGGGAGGAACAAAGAATATAAGGGCCCTTTTAATTTTATGATTGTTTAGAAAATTGAGATTCTTCGTCAATTATTAATGGTAAAATAGTAATTAAAAATTTTAAAAGATTTAACGTTGATATATTTTGGAAGGTTTAAGCCCTTAATTAACAATATTACAAATAGACACATCACCCACTGAGATACACTTAACGAATAAACTATAAAAAGTTTATTAATATTTATGACCCCATTATTTTGGGTGGCCTAGACGGTCGTGTAACTTAAATGACTCTAAAACACCAATATTATTATCGATTCACCTTAATAACAGTAAGCTATTATTCCAATGTAAAGTGATTTTCGCCTAGATAGAATTATTCAAGATGGTCGGACATAAAACTAGCAATACACTTTAAAAGATTTTAAAAAATCAAGTGTAAAAATCTGGATAATAATAGAGGGGAAATGACAACCTTACATAGGAGTATCGATCATAATATCAAATAAGAAAAATATATCCACCAAATTAATTAGCTAAGAGCCAGAATCAAGCTTAGGTTAGAACTTGTCACACTTATATCCATGTGAATATCCATGGAGATTCAACACTAATGAGAAATAAATGACAAAGATTTCATAAAATGATAAAACATGCATTATTGTTTTTTAGTTCACCCAAAAATAAAGATGGGCATGGTATAACTGAATTAATCACAAATCCTATTTGATGTACATAATATTTCCGTCGGCTTAATGTTAGTTCTTCATGCATAATATGAAGAGATCTCTTTTATTGTGTTTATTTTTTGAAAATAAATAATAGAAAAGTTAATTTTAAAGAGATAAAAGTCCTAATTTTAGGTGCTCTAATTATAAAAATCTCAATTTCATAAATTTATCAAAAAAATTATAATTTTAGGGAGTATTTTATTCTAAAACAGCTAACCTATTAATGACACTATAAGAAATAAAAACAAATAAATGACATCATTTAATTGGTCCATATATATTTTTATTTTGAAATTTTTTACTAAGTTAAAATTTTTAAATGGTATTTTAAAGTTGAGATTTTAAATATAAAATGTCTCCAAAAGTTAGAATTTTTAATCATATCTCAAAGTAGTTCTAAAATAACTTTTTTTCCTAAGTAATAAGTATAAAGAGTATAAAGATATTAGTCAAAATGGAGTTAGACGAGATTTGAATTTATAAATAAGATTAATAGTTTAAATAAGATGGAGAAAGAGAATAACTGTATGAATTAGATTCAAAGCAAAGGGGTAAAACGATCATTATGAAAATATGCAAATTAAGCGAGACACTTCAAAAGAAATTAATCGTCCTGATAGAATTGAATCAAAGAGAAAAAAGAGGATTTTTTAAGAAAGTGGTAATAAATAAAAAGAGAGAATGAATTGTGTGGATAAAATTAAAATAAAGTTAAAATATATGTATAAAATTAAAAGAAAGTGACGGGTCCAAAAATAAAAATAATGCAAATTAAATGAGCCGAATCAAAATGAAAAATGCTTCAAATTCAATGGGACGGAGGGATAAAACATTCTTGATTCCCATGTGTACGTACGTAGGATTTGGAATAGATGGTTGATACAAATAAACACTCATTATTAAAAATAAATAATATCATATCCATATCAATGATACCATTAAACCCAGTAAATTAAAAAAAAAAAAAAAAAAAAAGGGCCTGGACCAAAATTGCACCATGAAATATGACGGTTGACGGTTGAAGATGCATTTAGAATACGTAGTTTAAGTAGTAAATAGTACATGTTCCTCTATCTTGATCAAAACAATTTGACGCATGTACAACATATATTTCATTTACAATTAAAATTACAGTACATTTTTAAAAGGTTTTTAGTAGTGTATTTAATACAGATTTTATTAGATTAGTTGTTTTTTTTTTATTTTTCTTTTATGAATGTTCATTAAATATCGTTGTAAATTTGTGCTTCACTTCAACTGCAGAAAGTCACTGAGAATAAATGTAACCGGAGCAAATCTTGAATACTAAAAAAATCATAGTGATCAAAATGCTTATTTAGAACCTGACCCTAATATTTTAGATTTTGACTTGACGCTTTTGTTATGACTTGTGAATGAGCTCTATTTAGCAAACTCTCTTATGGTTTGACAGTTCTAATTTTTCAAACTTAGCGTAATGTATGATATGATAAAATCACTTACGAATTACACCCTTAAAATTTAGATCTTTTATAAATTATACATAACCTCAATCATATTTTTTGGCGAATTATAATCACAAAATTATTAATGTTTTGGAAAAATTACCTAGAATAATCTAACATTTTCATGATTTTCCTACAATAATTCCACTTATTGATTAACTATGAATAATCCTAACTTTAGAGGGTATCGAAAAATCATGAAAAATGTTGGATCATTATAGGTATTTTTTTCTAATGTTTACATTATTCAAGCCAAATCACAGAATTTCGACCACCTAACCTAAAAGTTCGACCACTAAAATGGTTGCACTCCTATGATTTGGCCTGAACGTTGTATACATCGATATTTAGATGACTTTAATTTGAAAAAGAAACATTAAGACTATAATTCGCAAATGGAAAAGACTTTAAAGCTGTAGTTTAAAAAAAGTTACTCTAAAATACAATTTTGTTCTAAAGGATCATAATATAATTGAAAAATATGTAATTTTCAATTAACATTCTACTTGGAAAAATGTTAATCTCATCAAAAAAACAATTACCTTTATGGCCATAACTTAATATGACAAGGTTAAATTTTCTAGTATTGGTTTATATATATATATATATATATATATATATATATATATATATATATATATATATATATATATATATATATATATATATATATATATATATAAAATCCGACTTGATCGAACTATTTGATACGTTTTGACATTCTATCAAGTCTTATACACGATATTAATTTAAAAAATTTAATCTAAATCTTTTTTTGGATTTGTGTTGGGATATGAATCTGGATATTCGTGATAAAAATAAGGTATAGTTCTAGAATTCAGACTCAAATGCAACCCTACAACCTTATTATATGTAAAATTGACTTTTATAAATCAAATATGAGTAATGATATATATAATCTTTAGGTTAAATAAACTTTAACTTAATTTTTAATATAAAACTTAATTATGAACTCAATACAAATTACAAAAATAATAATATAATTAGTATTTGATTTTCACCACATATTATTATTTCTACTTTTAACTTCTTATATACTACAACTTATCATCACTCATTATTTAACATTAGTTTGTTATTAATGATGTTGATTGTTGAGTCATACATAAGCCATTGGTTATATTATTTTTAAATGACGTCTATTAAAAAAATTCAATTAAGAAAATTGTTTGTAACTAATAATTTATAATATTTATGTGCTTATTGCTCTCTTATTTGTTGAAAAAAATTATATATTTTATAGAGTCAATATATAAATTAAAAATTAAAATTCACGTTTTAAAAAAATGTAGAATTAATTTAGACCTGATTATTTATCAAACACAAGATCGTAAACCTTGAGGATATTGATTATTATTTAATTAACTTTTTTGAACTCTATAAATTTGTGTTGTTTATAAATTTTAAATAAAAAATTAAAGATCCAATAATATTGAATTTGTATGAGATTGGAATTGAATTTGATATATGATTATCTTTACCCGAGTCTTTAATTAGTTATTAATTTATTATACAAGCTAAGTATCGATGCAGAAAGAATAGGTGGAACTAAAAAGTTGGAAGATACATGTAAGATGATTAGTATTTACTAGGTCTTTCCATTAATAGACGAAAGTAAATATAAATCAAAATAAATAAGGTCAATTGAACAAGAAAAAACGAGTAAATTAAATAAGGACTGTGTGACTATTAAAGTAGCAATTAATCGTAGTATTTAAATTCCACATATTTTTGTAGGAGACGATACGTCTCACCATGACATGTACCTTATATTTGAGTTAAATAGTTTAATTGTACAAGATTTTTAATCTATGATGAACTTCTTGTTTTGAGTTTGTTTTACTGAAAGATGTTTACTCACAAGAATAACTCTTTAAATTAAGGTACGTACCCAAAAACCTTTATGCTATGTTTAGGAATTCATGTATTTCATTTGAAAATGTGAATTTAACTCAAATTTAATGTTTGACAAATAAAAAAAATTCAAATTTGAATTTCAGTCAAATCCACCATTGTTATAAAAGTGATTAAAGAAGAAAATTTAAAAGTGATTTTCCAAACCTTGTCATTCACAAATTCTTTATTAATGATTTTCTTGATTGAAATCTGTAATTTAAAATGAAATGCATGTTTCCAAACACAACCCTAATTAATAGTAATAATAATTGAATAAGATCACATACCAGTCTACGAAAATCTATGGTGTTGTTTACTTCTTCTTGGGGGAACATTATTTATCTTTTTTATAATAGGGTAGATTGGAGATCAGAAGGTAAAAATTAGGTGAAAATCAAACTTAAGATGTGTATTTATGACTCATACAACATTAAGTTATCAAGTCAACTAAAATAATGTTGATGGTTAAAACTTTAGAATCAAACATTGTCTCAGTTGAAGATTAAATACCACTTTTCAAAAAAAAAAAAAATTATATATTTAATTTTTATTTAATCTTCCTCTCTCCTCAGTTTTTTCAGAAAATAGTATATTGTATATACTTTTTTGAAATCTTAATTATCATTTTAAACTTACATATGCATGACAAGACTTGGAATTCTTTTCCATGAATAAAACAAAAGATAACATTATTGAATATTAGAAATTACACCCAAACAAATTTTTTTTTCTTTCAAACTCTTTCCAAACATTAACTTAGCAATAGTGATGCATATTGCATTTTATTTTTCAAAGCATAATTTAGACTATCTAACTAGTATATAAATAGCGAATATAAATAACCATGAAATTAATACTTTAGCGATCCATTTTGTGTTTTGTATTAAATTTTGTATCAAGGACATATTCTTCAACTTCTTCTCATAATATTTTTAAAAGTAAATAAATTTAATTTAATGAATAAATTATTAGTCTAACCACATAGTAACATGAACTTACCTCACTAACTGTGAATTGGAGTGGTGTCAATGTGCCATAAAAGGAAACACAAATTCTCGTGTCGTGAGTTATAATTGGGGGGGTCCAATATATA
Source organism: Amaranthus tricolor (assembly GCF_026212465.1). Lineage (NCBI taxonomy): Eukaryota > Viridiplantae > Streptophyta > Magnoliopsida > Caryophyllales > Amaranthaceae > Amaranthus > Amaranthus tricolor. Next base: position 28,337,173 of record NC_080055.1, read on the forward strand.
TTTTTTGAAATATTATAAGTATGTATTAAAAATAGTATAAGTAGATATTTAAGATATTATAAATATATAGTAAGACGATAAGTTTATATTAAAAATAATATAAATATGCATTAAGTTTTAATAAATTGAACTTGAAATTATCTCCTAGCTGAAAGGAAATAATTGGGAAATAATAGCCACCGCACGTAATAGGGCTGCGATTGCCAATAGCAACAAAAAGACTGGATTAGTTTATAATTTAATTTTTTATCTAGGATTAATTAAATTCTTTTAGCATAGAATATGCTAAAAGAAGACAAGAATTAAGTGATATTCAACCATATGACTTTATCTTTGAAAATCATATTACTTTATCTGAGAAAAACAATACTTATTTTAATTAAAGTAAAATTTTCAATTTTCATTTTAAATTACATTATATGCTAGGATTAACATGAAAAAAAATACCTACTTTCTCCGTTTCAATTTACTTGCAATGTTTATTTTTTCACGCAGTCTGATGTACTAATTTAATCTTTAATATCTCTAATTATGAATAATAAAAAATTATAAAAAGTTGATATTAATAATCTTTGAAATGAGACGAATCAAATAAGATTTCACTTGACTATATTTTAACATATAAATTAAAAATTAATCACAAATTAAGAATAATAAATAAATAGTGTCATTTTTATAATATTACAACTAATTTGATACGAAAAAATTACAACACTATCGTGAATGAAAGCAGTCCCTTCAAGTTTCAATCCATCCATCCATAAATAAATAAATAAATAAATAAATAAATAAAGTGAAAGAGGACGAGGTTTGCCTTTCAATTGATATAGTCATGCTTTGACTTTCGTAATGGTCCTGCGCCCATAGCGGCCTACCTGTCAACGCAACTTAATTGCACCTAATCAATTAGTACAATGTCTTGTTAAATTTGCTACACTTCTACATGTATGAAATTTTTTCTTAATAAAAGTTCTTAGAATTAAGCAGTGACGGTTGAATAATTTTTAGGAAAAATTATCCTGAATAATCGGACTTATTGTTTATTTGTTGTAAATTGATTATTTTTAAATAATCTAACGCTTGTATATTTTTGCTGCGGCACCTCTTGCAACATTTTAACCGACTATTGTAGGTACCTACTAACTGTTACGCTCACTTCTTTTTCCTCCATATGCTTCTTTATTGGTCTACCCCAACTCCTCTTTGGTAGTAAGTAGCTATATTAGTCGGTTTAATATGTGGAAAGGGGTACTGTGAGCAAAAAAAATTCAAAGGTCAGATTATTTAAAAATAATCAATAGTAAAAATTATTCACAGCAAATTAGCAATAAATCGGATTATTCATAACAATTTTTTCGAAAAACTATTGCAAAAATAATAAATATTAAAAGAAAAAGACAAAGGAAGAGTTGTGCATCGACTAGTCTAAGTTAAAGTGGAATATTGCGTTTGAGAGAGATTAAGATTAAAAAATTTAGATTAGTTTAGATATATTGAAGAGAAGATTAAATGCGTGGATAAGAACAAATGAGAAAGTGTGTGTTTATATTCAAAGTAAGACGAATTAAATGATAAATAAATCCATTTTAAAGGAACAAAATAAACATTTACTATTTTTATTTATACTCTACTTATTATTACACTTTAAAATTTTGTATTGGTAATGAATTTATATTATTTATTTTAGTGTCTTTCCAAATTATATCTCTTCATCTCATGTACAAGTTTTTATCTACTTAAATATTATACTCCTACATCTTTCACAAATTCTTAAACGACGGTCTTGGTGAAACTATCTTTATTTGGTTGACACATGTATATTTATTATTTTAAAGTGATTACTTATAATTTTAAAATGATCAATTAGAGTAATGGGCTAATTATAAGAGTCCATCTTATAATAAGACAGTCTCATACAACATGAGCTGTATATTTCTTTCTTCCATGGATCTTAACATAAAAAATAAAAAAAATAAAAAATAAAAAAATCTTCACAATTAGCAACTTTAAGAATGGAGAATGTTATTCTCTTGTGTTAGGACATATTTAAATCATCTGATTTATATCCAGCCCACCTATCTTTAACTCATCAGGCTTGGTATTAAAAACTTGAATAATCAGGCTTTGTATTGAAAACCCAACAGGCCCAAAATCATACTTTACTCACTTTTTCTAAAATTTGAAATCCTTACGCCAAAAAAAAAATTAATAAAATAAACTAAGTTTCAAAAAAATTCTAAAAGTAAACGTGAAAATTTCAAATCTGTAGTTTGGAGCTGTTCGCAGTTAGTAACTGCGAACAGCAAATAAGACAAAATAGCACTAACTGCAAACAACTATTTTGTCTTATTTTCTGTTCGCAATTAATAACTGCAAACAGACCTGCTCCACAAATACGCAAATCAGTTTCTTTTTTTGCAATTTTTTCCATTTCTCAAAATCCTACTTCACATTCTACATTCTCCTTCTAAAACCGTTAATTCAATCCATCAATTCTTGCATTTCTCTTTCAATTTGGCACTTTAAAATTAGTGTGGGATACTCTATCGTGCTCAAAGGTAAACTTTTTTGTGTTTTTTTGGTATATATGTAGTTTTTTAGGGTTTTAACCAAATTTGCTTATTTTTTCAAATGTAGATTAGTAGTTGTTGAATCAAGACTATTCTTAATCATCCATAAGTATTGAAGGTAATTTTTAATTGTTTTTATAGCTTTATGTTGTTTTTTGAAGTAATGTTGTTGAATTAGTTGAATTCAATGTTGATAATATTATTAGAAATATTGATGTTGATGTTGGTATTAGAAATATTATTTATGAACTTATGAATTGATTTATTATTTGGATTTTATGTGTATTATA